>NC_134835.1:35164878-35467051 GCF_004210375.1 Tachypleus tridentatus
ATTTCATAGATGGAAGTTTAAAATTCTTTCACATCCACGTTTATATGAAGATGACCTATAATCCTAACTTGAATTGATTGAATTATTTGTGTTTCTTTTTAAATAAATAATTTGTAAAATGCGATCACGTAAGGCTTCTCTGAAAACGAACAAGCCATTTGTTTTTGGTTTGTTCATCGATAAGCCTGGGACCTTAAAAATCTGGTTTTGATACCTGCAATCAGTAAAGCACAGATAGTCCCAGTTGTGCGCTTACAACAGTGATTTTTCTATGTGTTATTTCTCTAATGTTTAATTACATAGAGGACAACCAATTTGAAAAATTATTCTTGTTGTATCTTACATGTTTCACAATTAATATTCTCGGATAACGTTTGTTATCTGGTACACTCATTATATAACGCTTGTTATGTGGTACACTCATTGTATAACGCTTGTTATCTGGTACACTCATTGTATAACATTTGTTATCTGGTACACTCATTATATAACGTTTGTTATCTGGTACACTCATTGTATAACGTTTGTTATCTGGTACACTCATTGTATAACGTTTGTTATCTGGTACACTCATTGTATAACGTTTGTTATCTGGTACACTCATTGTACAACGTTTGTTATCTGTTACACTCATTATATAACGTTTGTTATCTGATACACTCATTGTATAACGTTTGTTATCTGGTACACTCATTATATAACGTGTGTTATCTGGTACACTCATTGTATAACGTTTGTTATCTGATACACTCATTGTACAACGTTTGTTATCTGTTACACTCATTATATAACGTTTGTTATCTGGTACACTCATTATATAACATTTGTTATCTGGTACACTCATTATATAACGTGTGTTATCTGGTACACTCATTGTATAACGTTTGTTATCTGATACACTCATTGTACAACGTTTGTTATCTGTTACACTCATTATATAACGTTTGTTATCTGGTACACTCATTATATAACATTTGTTATGTTATTATATAACATTTGTTATCTGGTACACTCATTGTATAACGTTTGTTATCTGGTACACTCATTGTATAACATTTGTTATCTGGTACACTCATTGTATAACGTTTGTTATCTGGTACACTCATTGTATAACATTTGTTATCTGGTACACTCATTGTATAACGTGTTGTTATCTGGTACACTCATTGTATAACGTTTGTTATCTGGTACACTCATTCTCGCACCTATTTTTCGTTCCTTTCCTCTTTCCTCTTTTTACAGCACTTTATTCTAACACCTGAATTTTCCAGTGAAGTGAGGAAAATTATACAAAATAAATTTAATTCCAGATTTTAAAGGCCGAGCGTGGCCAAGCGTATTAAGGCGTGCGACTCGTAATCTGAGGGTCGCGGGTTCGAATCCCCGTTGCGCCAAACATGCTCGCCATTTCAGCCGTGGGTGCGTAATAATAGTACGGTCAATCCCACTATTCGTTGGTAAAAGAGTAGCCCAAGAGTTGGCGGTGGGTGGTGATGACTAGCTGCCTTCCCTCTAGTCTTACACTGCTAAATTAGGGACGGCTAGCGCAGATAGTCCTCGATTAGCTTTGCGCGAAATTAAAAAAACAACAAACAAACCAGATTTTAAATACATTTTTCTTTTCACAATGCCTTTCTTTCCAAAACCGAAATCGACTTAAGTCAGATATATAACACGATGTTTGTTCGTTTGTTTTTAATTTAAAGTAAATTTAGACATACAACGAGAAGAAGAAATACATATTTGATAATTAGGTGGTGTTGTTGTGTAGCACAAAGCTACACAATACGCTATCTGTGCTCTGCCCACGCCGGATATCGAAACCCGGTTTTTAGCGTTGTACGTCCGCAGACATACCGTTGAGCCACTGGGGAGCTTAATAATTAGAGAATAAATAAAAAAGTAAAATAGCAAAGTGTTTTTACTTTTAGTTATATGGCAGTATAGCGTGTTGTTGTTCTATCATGTTCTCAGACAAGAAATACGTTAATTAATTAATTAATTAATTCAGCTACATTTAAATTACCAATTTTCGTAACTCTAAACAAAATAAAAAAAAAAAAAAAATAAAAATATTGTTTGTTTTTAAATTTCGCGCGAAGCTACACGAGGGCTATCTGCGCTAGCCGTCTCTAATCTAGCAGTGTAAAACTAGAGGCGAGGCAGTTAGCTCTTCATCACCACCCACCTTCAACTCTTGGGCTACTCTTTTACCAACGAATAATGGGATTGACCGTAACATTATAACGCACCCATGGAAGAAAGGGTGAACATGTTTGGTGCGATGGGTTTCGAGAACCCGTGACCCTCAGATTACGAGTCGAACGCCTTAATCCACCTGGCCATGCCGAGCCAACTAAAAATATGAAAACAAGGATAACTTCGATGACTTCATAAAAGCACTAATTTTTGTTAGTATATATTTTTTATCTTTATTAGATATTAAAACAATAACAATTTCAATCCAACAAGATATTTCTTTATTTAATTGTATGAGAAATCACTGTATCGAATTGACATGTGCTTCTATTTGCTTAAAGTTAATCGTAAAACTACACAACTGACTATCTGTGTTCTGCCCACAACGGGTATGGAAACTCGGGTTTTACCGTTATAAGTCCGCAGACGTACTACTGTGCCACTGGGAAGTACCTCGCACATGATTTATTTGATTGCGTATTAAATCATCATATTGATTCTACAAAACATTACTTAACTGATCAGGCCCGGCATGGCCAGGTGGTTAAGGCGTAAGCCGAGGGTCGCGGGTTCAAATCCCCTTTATACTAAACATATTAACCATTTCAGCCGTGGAGGCGTTATAAAGTGACGGTCAATCTCACTATTCGTTGGTAAAAGAGTAGCCCAAGAATTGGTGGTAGGTGATGATGACTAGCTGTCTTCCCTCTTGTCTTACACTGCTAAATTAGGAACAACTAGCACAGATAGCCCTCATGATGCTCTGCGTGAAATTAGAAAAAAACAACAACCTTACGTCAATCCACGATATCGACCTTACAAAATATTTTTTATCTGACTTTAGAGATCTGGACGTGCCCTAACGATTAGCATTAGTTGGACTGTGGCTTTAAATATTCAAGGTTTCCCTCCCAATGCCGAACTTGGAATCCGTGGGTGCAGTATCACAAAAGTGACAGTCAAGTCTCACACAATTTACTCAAAAGGTGACTTTGGGTACTGTTAACTAGCTGCCTCTTATCCTACTATGCGCAATTAGCCTTTGTGTAGACTTACGAAATTCCGAAACAAAGAAATTGATCCTGCAGCAAGCCGTTTCATTATTTCAGCTTAGATTACGTAATAATGTTAATATTACAAAATGTCAACTTATATGATCATATATACCCGGTTATTAACTTTTTAAAAAGTCTCCGTTTATCTGACCTTATAACGAACTAAAGTGTCAGTTTTATATGTGACCACTCTTTCTAATCGACTAACGAAACGTACGATTCATCTTAGGAATGTCTGGTCTTCTTTTACAGTAAACTATAGTTGGCTTTCAATATCTTGTCTATTGTTGAGATACGCAGTGATTTCAGCATTATGGATACTGCGTAACCGTTGGGACAGGAAATCATGATATCAACTGTTAAAAATCCTAATTAGTTCTTATTCTATTTTGTTCATGTATCTTTGTAAAAGCTTAATAGAATTTAATAATTTTCGAATTAGTTTGGTTTGTTTGTTTTTTAATTTCGCGCAAAGCTACTCGAGGGATACATGCGCTAGCCGTCCCTAATTTAGTAATGTAAGACTAGAGGGAAACCAGCTAGTCATCACCACCCACCGCCAACACTTGAGCTACTCTTTTTCCAACGAATAGTGGGATTGAGTCTCACATTATAACGCTCCCACTGCTGAAAATGCGAGCATGGTTGGTGTGATGGGGATTCGAACCCGCGACCCTTAGATTACGAGTCGAATGCCTTAACCACCTGGCCATGCTTGGCCGTTTTGAATTAGAATAGACTTTTAGTACGTGTAGAGAGATTATGTAAGATTGTACCATCTGATACGTGCATGAATATTTTCAAGGGCACAGCGTGTACCACATTAATTCCAAGACGGTTCCGTATGTCAAAAATATGTACCAGCTGTAGGTTCGATAAGAATTCGTGGGTAGTTTTTCCTTCCCAAGCATTAACGTAAATATGAGGTCTGTAATAAACGTTAAAAAAACTCAACCTTATTCTTATCTTGTGCGACATCTTCTTTGGGGTACATTAAAAAAAATAGTACTATTTGCTGGTAACTTATCAGATGTATCAACGTTTAAAGCTGTTTGTCTTCGCAGTTCGTACCAAAAAACGTATCTGATGTGCAAGGTTATATTTGCGTGTGGCTCCATCTCTTAATAAATAAATGAGCTAAATTCAGGAATTACCCAATGCCAATCACCCAATGTGGTGATCACGTTGTCATAGAGCTACAAAATATTTCACTTTACGTTGATATCTTAACTGTTATTTTTTACTGGCTTTTTATAAGTTCAAGGAGAGTTTATAGCTTGTTTTATTTCCTAAACATATTTCAAGTGTCTGAGGTTACAAACAAATAGTTATAGTATTTACGTTCATTAAGACAAATTGAGAAATTTCAGTGACCCAAATTCGACATTATATTTTAGTCTCCTTTAAGCAGTTTTCAGAAATGTTATGACAACGGTTTATTTGTGAAGGTATGTTTCAGTCTCGAATGCTTTTGTGATGTCCAAGTACTCTGATAGCCAACTAGAAAGTGTAAAGTGTCCTCAAAACGATTGCAACTGAGAACCAGTGAGAGCAAATCAGCTTGTAAACACAAGGTCCTCTACGCATAGCACACTTATAAAACTGGCCAGACTGCTATAATTTGTGTCTTGATTGTTGGAGTTTAGTTGTTTTGAATTTCGTGTAGAGCTATAGGAGGTCTACCTGCGCCAGCTATCCCTAGTTTAGAAGATAGAGACTGAAGGGAAAACAGATAGTCATCACCACCAACTGCCAATCTTGGGTTATTCTTTTTTACCATCAAATAGAGGGATTGATTGTCACATTATAATGTCCCATGGATAAAAGAGGGAGTACGTTTGGTGAGACGGGGATTAAAACCTGCGACCCTCAGATTGCTGGGCTTTTGTTGTTGTGGTAGAGGGTGGTAACAATAAAGCTAACAAGAGACCAAAATCAAAAGCACACAAAGACAAGAGAAATAATCATGGAGATAACCCACAAGTCCTTAAGTTACATATTTCAACAAGTAATGCCCCACAATAACTCAGCGGTAATTCATGGAAATAATCCACAAGTCTTTAAGTTATATATTTCAATAAATAATGTCTCACGGTAACTAAGGGGGTAAATTAATGAATCCATAACGCTCAAAATCGGGCTTCAATACCTTCGGTAGGCATATTGCATATAGCTCATTGGGAAGTCTTTTGCTTTAGAACAAACAAACAAAGAACTCAACAAATAGTTTGCATATAATTATAAGCCATTCCAAACCAGATTGTATAGATTTATGCACTACCTATTTCAGTGAGTTATCTTGTCAGAAGTCCAGGAAGAAACTTTTACACAGTAACTTGAGGGTTAAAAACACAGGTTTCATTATGCAACCTTTACTTGTGTGAAAGGATTAGCATCTGCTTAAGACCTTTCGAAATACTGTAAAACGAACGCGGTTAAGAAGCTTTAGCCTATGTAAAAGGATTATATATAACACCTGTTTAAAACCTTACGAAATCCGGTCAAAACGAATGTATTAAGTAGCTTTATCCTGTGTAAAAGGATTAGCCCGTGTTTAAGACCCAGTGAAATTCCGTTACAACAGACGTGACTACTTCATGTAAAACCTAAATAAGAACTTAGAAAAAAAATATTGAAATGAGTAATTACTGGATATTTTAGTTTTAGCACCAGGTAGTAGTTGTCGAGTTTATGTTTCAGATCAGATGATGGTGTGATTTGTCCAAGAAGACCGGTTTCAAATCAGTCCCGTATTTTCCTAACAACACAAATGTAAGCAAGAGTGGGCGAAGCTTCTCATATCCAATACACGAGCTATTATCCATTCAAGAGTCTTCTCCATAATGTTCTATGTATCACTATATGATTCCCTCAACCAGAGTTGAG
This sequence comes from Tachypleus tridentatus, assembly GCF_004210375.1. NCBI lineage: Eukaryota > Metazoa > Arthropoda > Merostomata > Xiphosura > Limulidae > Tachypleus > Tachypleus tridentatus. Next base: position 35,171,019 of record NC_134835.1, read on the forward strand.
ATTTTGGTTTAAAACAGTGACCCACTGCACATAGAATAGGACGAAGAGTATTAAAGATAAAATGTAGAAATAAAGATAGAGTTCATATGAGTTGATCATTAAATCCTTAATTTTTATTAATATTTTACCCTTTTATTTCTCAATTTAATCATATCTTGGCTTCAACTGCACCAAAATAGGCCCAAATTGCGCATTAGTTTGCCATTTCTCCGGAAACCTCTAATTTTCCCATTTCCAACTGATTTGATTTCATTCTACTATATCACATCAAAGGCACACTACTATCTTCATTTTATCATAGAATTTAGCAATCAGGTATCCTTTTTTGGTAGTTATTCTTAAGGTTTGGTTTGAATTTTGCGCAAAATTACACGAGAGCTATCTGCGCTAGCCATTCCTAATTTAGCACTGTAAGACTAGAGGGAAGGTAGCTAGTCACCACTACTCAACGCCAACTCTTGGGCTACTCTTTTACCAACACATAGTGAGATTTACCGTCACATTATAACGCCCACACGGCTGAAAGGATGAGCATGTTTGGTGTAACTGGGATTTGAACCCGCGACCCTCGGATTATGGATCGAGTGCTTTAACTACTTGGCCATGCCGGGCTCTATTCTCAAGCAGCCCCCCGCTAGTACAGCGGTAAGTCTACGTATTTACAACGCTTAAAATCAGGAGTTCGATTCTCCTCGGTGGGCTCAGCAGATAGCCATATGTGGCTTTGCTATAAGAAAACACACAAAAAATTCTTAAAGATGTTGAGGTTATGATGTAATTATAACAGTAATCGTTCTACATTTTGTAGAATCAATCAGTTTCTTTTTGCCTAATAAGTGTTGCCACCTTGTGATAACAGACGTTCACTATACACACCGTTTTCGTGATTATTGTGATAGTATTGTAATGTTATCTTTGCTCATTTACCATCACAAAGACAAATTAGGTTATCGCTATAAAATTGTATAAACACACATGCATCAATAACACCAGTGACAACAAGCAACTCTTCATCGTCACCTGTTTGATCAACATTTTTAAATTTGATGTTTCTCGATAGTTCACTGTAGCAATCCCAGAATGAATCTTATACCTTCTACTCCAAAACTTTTAACAGCTGGTGCTAATGGTAAAGACTTATCTTCATCACTTCCACTGAGTCTACCTTCCAAAAAATTACTCTCAGGAAGGGCAGTCAGAATACATATATTTTAATCCGGAATCAAAAAGCTGCCCTGGTCCTAAGGCGCACCCATCATGGCTGCGGTCCATGGCTCGACTTAGGACCAAGGAAGCTTTTTGGTTACGGATTAAAATTTATGTATTCTGCTGCTCTTCCTCAAAGTAATATTTTGGAAGGTAGACTTAGTGGAAGTGATGAAGATGAGTCTTTACTATTAGCACTGGTTAAGTTAACAGACGAAAAAGTTTAGTCATTTTTCCAATATGGACCACTGATAGTTATTTACGTTCCCAATGTGGATTACTGATAGTTATTTACGTTCCCAATGTGGATTACTGATAGTTATTGAAGTTGGTGGTGGTGTTATTAGCAGCACAAAAGGATATTGATCACTTTTGACAATTCAATATCATTATGTCTTTTCGCAATATTTGCTCCAAATCATTCATTAATAACTGAACTTTTTTATTGTTATTTTCAATAGCCCTTGTATTTGATGTCTTCTGACATTTTTCCCATTACATCACAAATATGCCTTGCAAAAATTGCTTGACATTAAAAGCTATACATTGTAAATTAATATGCTCTAACGAGAATTATTGTTTGTTATTTAGCATGACCAGAGAGATGTCTGGGGCAAGAGAAATCGCAATGACATTTGGAATGTGACAAGTCAATACAACCCACCATATTTCTTTTAATTATTTTTTTTTTTTTCACAAAAATAAATTTTGCAGTTTTGCGCATGCTTATTTGTACTTTGGGATTTTAGAAGCTGCTTTCCCTTTGAACTTAACATTGTTTTTAAGCTATATTTTCAATATTTTAGTTTTGATGTTTGTCTGCTAGAGGGAGCTTACGATGACATGGTGATGACGAAACATCTAAACATCTAGAAATCTAATTAGCGGTTAAACAGTTTTTCAATCTGGAACTATTTGTAGTGTAGGAAAAACTAGTTTATACATAAATATCAAACTGGTTAAATTATTTCAGTTAATTAGTTCAGATAGTGGAATCAAGTGCATTTGTGATTCATTTTGTAAGTGATTTGATCTGAGTAGCAAAAAAATTCCGCAAATGAGTCTTATCAAGTAAGATGTATATTGGTTTAAATATTTCTGTTGAAACACTGTTTGTGAAATTAGGCCTGCAGCGAACATAGCCTGTACGAAACCTAACTGAAAATTTTGATTCGTATTATTTTCACCAAATATGCTAAAAGTATCCACCCAATGACAAAATATGTTACATCTTTTTCGTGATGAGAACACTGGAATAGGCAGTAACTATCAAATAGTGCATTATTTTCAGTTCAATGTGATCTTATACAGGACTTGTACATTTTAACTCGTTGACACTAGTAACAGATTAGCGAGTACACTAACTGATCAGTCTGTAAATGTCTTATTTACTGACTAAATAAAACAGCTCCTTAGCTTAAATAAAAAAGCCTGAGAAGTTAAACTTTATAAAAGTTGTTTTAATAATGGATTGTCCATAATTCAGCTACGCATACTTCGAAAATAATATTATTTTTATTTTTTCTATCACGTAAGGATTGTTTACAAATTGCGAAGAAAAATAATTGTTATACAGGTTTGTTATGTTTGCGTTCTAGAACGATTGATAAAACTCTCACGTCCAGTTTGGTCTAGAGAAATCTACAGCTAGCGGTAGTCAATATTTTAAATAAGACAAAATGTGAATCGATTTCGATGAAAATGATTCATTTATGTAAAAGTACATACGACGTTTCATTCGAAATCTGTACGTGATGGAGAAAATTTGATATGATTTTTGGACTTGGCGTACAAGAGGTATTGTAGAAAATGTGGAAATTTCAAGACAATAAAACCATCATAGGCCTATGTATAATTGTAATGAATATTATGCATTGAGGTCTTAACACGAAGAGTCATTCTCAGTCAACACCATACAGCTCTTAAAGTTATTTCGTCTTTATAGAGAAATATTATGGGAAGTTGTAGACATTAGACAGAGTGAATACAATATACTGTATTTGTTTGCTTGTTTGTTCTTTTAGGCACAAAACTACACAATGGGCTATCTGGGCTCTGTCCATTGCTGGTATAGAAACCATATTTTAGCGTTATAACTCCTCAGAATTACATCTAGGGGTTAGAGGTACAACAAACTTATTTTTGATATAACATTATTATACAATACCTTTATGAATTGTTATTATTGTATCCTGAACAGTCTATACCGTGTTTCATGGCCAGATGGTTAAGGCTCTCGACTCGTAATCCGAGGGTCGCAGGTTCGAATCCCCATCGCACCAAACATGCTCGCCCTTTACAGTGTGTTACAATGTGACGATTAATCCCACTACTCGTTGGTAAATAGTAGCCTAAGAGTTGGCGGTGGGTGATAATGACTAGCTGCCTTCCCTCTAATCTTACACTCTTAAATTAGGGACGGCTAGCGCAGATAGCCCTCGTATAGCTTTGGGCGAAATTCAAAACAAACCAATTCAGACTTAACGCTTGCAACATCGCTTCTTGTCGGTAATCCTATGTTGTAACTTGTGTTGCATTTATCATACCAAGCGACTTTCCATACGTGTTACGAAAACTGTAGAGAAATTTTTCTGATAAAATCAAAGCTTGGTACTTTACTTGAAACGACGAAATTTATGAACTCGATAATAACTGTTTATGTCATGAAGAGACTCGCACGCTACTTACCATAGGTCAAGACCGGTTTTGATTAGTCCAGATCAAACCGTGTTTAACCAGTTGAAATCGTTTTAAACTAGTTTGCCCCGATTGGTATCGGTTTGATCTAGTATGGGCCAGTTAGCACCGATTTGAACCGAAACGGCCGAAAACAGTTTCATTTGGTCCGATGTGAACTAATCGAAACTGGTCTCTAATATGGACGTACACATCAACTGTATTGTATTTTCAAGGATTTTCATATAATTAATCGCTTGCGCAAAGAACTTTATTTGTTTTGAAGAATGTCTCGTTAAATACAGAAAGAAATAAAAATAGGTGTAATGTGCGGAATAGCATTACTATTAAAATTATTATCCTTGTAATTAGACATGTTTGTAAATGTTCTAGCCTCCTAAGCTACGTATTATTAGAATTATAGCCAATAATATCGATAATAGTGAGAGTGTCTGAATAATGATTCTACGCATTTAACCCTAAAAAATTACTGGCTTGTTTAATGCTAGTGGGGTCCAACCACATATTGCATGATATCAAGCAATTTCATTCTTTTGCCTGTTATAAAACATGACCAAAACAACCGGGTTTGGTGAAATACCGCATTTTCTGAGTGAATACACAGAGGGCCCCAGTAGCATTGTAGTTTGTTGTTGTTTTGAATTAAGCACAAAGCTACATAATGGGCTATCTGTGCTCTGCCCACCACGGGTATCGAAACCCAGTTTTTAGCGTTGTAATTTCGCAGATATACCGTTGAGCCACTGGAAGGCCATAGTAATTTGATTGAAGGTCTTTCTCTTAAAAACACTTTTCATATGGATTCAATATTCTTAAGTGCTTTGTAGCCAAAAAGTAAACAAAAACAAAATATACATGAGCACACAGCAATTTGGATATCGGTGCATTTATACGTATGTACATTTTATTCATCAGTACACATAATGGTTTGGTTTTAAGCAGTGTAAAATGACAACGTGAAACTAAATACACTCGAAGTATTGATTTTGTTAGTTTTAAACGAGATATCATGTCATATATTTTTACAATAATAAATTACACTATGTAACACAAATTTTGTTCCTGGATAGTATGTGTTATTTCTTAATTGCTTATGTTGTAAAAGTACAGAAAATGGCCATTATTCCCATCAAACTTTGCTTTTGTGACCTGGATAATGAAATTTAGAAATTAACCTATTTTCTATGTAAAAACGGGCAAACTTGTACATTTTCATTTATATAAGGTCTGAATAGAACAACATATGAATCAAGATTTACATGTATTTATACTAAAGTTATACAAAAATGAACAAAAATGTTTAGAAGTGAGAAGTTTTTCGAGATTTGCGACTGTAATGTAAATCACTTTCACGTATCAGCTCCCAGATACAGTCTCCCATCATGTTTTCGTTATACGCTCACAGGTCACAAAAGCAAAATTTGATGAGAAAAATAGGTCTTTTCCATTTGCTTTAGGTATAAGCAATTGTGAAATAACACTTTCTGCCCAGAAACAAGAAAAAGTAAAAATTGTGTTACATAGTGTTATTTATATTGTCAAATATTTGATTTAATTTTTGAACGTAGTTGGTTTATTTTCCTTTCAGAGATCAACCAGCTTTGTTGTGGTGTTATAAACGAATAAGTCACTCTGTATCTTCAATTCAACATTTTCTTCTTCGGCCAGGTGGTGAGGGCGTTCGACTCTGAGGGTCGCTGGTTTGAAACACTCTCACCGAACATGCTCGTACTTTCAGCCGTTGGAGCATCATAATGTGACAGTCAATCCTACTATTCGTTGGTAAAAGAGTAGCCCAAGAGTTGGCAGTGGGTAGTGATGACTAGCTGCGTTCCCTCTAGTCTTACACTGCTAAGTTAGGGACGCCTAGCGCAGATAGCCCTCGTGTTGCTTTGCGCGAAATTCAAACCAAACGAGTGTGCATCGCTTTCTCTTTTATCATGAATGACCAAATAATTAATAGCAAAACATTTTTTATTGAAAGTGGTCTTCTCCACACAATGGCAGATATCAGGTCGAGGTTCACACAGTTTTACACTTTAGAGTAGAACTGATAATTACAACTTTTAAAGTTATACTGTTTCGTAGTTTAATTATTTGTAAATTTACCTTTTAAAATGTACATTAGATTAATGAATATAGCTGGAAAAATGCCATTCATCAAGTTATGTCACAATGAGATAATAATGTTTGTTTTTGTTTGCTTTTTGAATTTCACGAAAAGCTACATGAGGGCTATCTGCGCTAGCCGTCCCTAATTTACCAGTGTAAGACTAGAGGGAAGGCAGCTAGTCATCACCACCCACCGCCAACTCTTGGGCTACTCTTTTACCAACGAATAGTGAGATTGACCTTCACATTATAACGCCCCCACGGCTGAAAGGGCGAGCATGTTTGGTGCGACGGGGATTCAAACCTGCGAGATAATATTGTAAGTGAAAATTCTAGAAAAGATAGATTGCATTAAATTAGACTGTATGACTTTTATAGGCGTTGTTAACACTTGTGTTTTTCTTACAATAAATTAGTTGTACTACTTGAATCAATTTGGTACATGGTATACTTTATCATGGACTTTTATATTTCCCTGCGATTTTAGTTGCTCATATCCCGTATTCTGTTCTCCATCACTACAGTTAAATTTTACTTTTTGAAATTTAAACATCACAAAGTTCAAGCTCAAAAACTATCTCGCAATGGATGTTTACTATAGCATTGGGTATGTGTGTTTTTTCTTATAGTAAAGCCACATTGAGCTATCTGCTGAGTCCACCGAGGGGAATCAAACCCCTGATTTTAGCATTGTAAATCCGTAGACTATAGTAGGGAAACGAAGTAGTTAACAGTAAATACATAGATGTTCCTGCTTCCGTGAGAGACAAACAAAGTTTGTACAAATCAAATATAGAAACACCATCTTTTTGTTCTCTTTTTATACATGCATTTGAAAACATAGAATTTAATACACGATTAGGATAAAATAACAGTTTCTCATTGATAGCTCAAACACATATTTCTCTCTCTTTTTGTTGGTTGTTTTTCTGAAGTTACTGAAATCGAAAATATAAATATTATTAAACTATTAGCTGAAGTACTCGTGTCCTGACGAATGTTATTTTAATTCATGGTTAGTGAAAGAATATGAAAAGTTGCTTTCTTTATAAGTTATATAAGGGCAAAACGGCATAAAAGTTGCAAAACACAAAATGTGAAACCTTGAATTTGTTTATATCTCCACATTAACCCAAGAAACCTTCAGGTGAAACATGATGGAGATCCATCAGAATGATAGGTAAAAATGCCAATGAAGACCACAAAACGCAAAGTACAAAACAAAAAATTTGTATGTACTTTTCCATATGTTAGCTGAACCTCCATACTACATTTAGTGAAGATCAGTGTACAGGGGGCGTAGTAGTGGTAACAAACGTAGGAAAACTGCCCAACGCAAACTGCGTAACTGAATATTTGTTTGTATCTCTCTGTCGTCGTAATGAACTTTCATACCATATTTGGTGAAAAGCCATTTACGGGAGATGAAGTAGTGATAGAAAACACACACAAAAACCACAAATTGCAAAACGTAAAACTGAAAAATTTGTATATACCACACCGCAGACGTAATGAACCTCCGTATTAAGTTTGGTGAAGTTCCTTCATCACACTGCGAAGTAGTTACACGAACATACAACAGACAGTATTATTATGGTGGACAGATACAGTGGAGAGCCGTTAAGCCGCGGTATTTGGGGGGTTAACCTGCTTAACCGCGGCTTAAGTGGTCCGCGGCTTAAACCTTTGTGACTGAAAAGCCGAAGTCGCCAACAGCTCCGCCGAGGAGCCTCATCCGAGCCATTGCGTGATCATTATATCGGATTAACGAATTAAAAATAATACTTTAATTATTGATCACTTTTTTCACGGATTTACCGCGGATTAACTTTAATGTATGCAGAGGTGTGATTCGGTAACAATGGCGACCTCCATAAAGCTGACAGAGAGCGGATAAGGTAGATTAACGGTCGATTTCTATTCTAATATATTTTATTTATTTCCCAAATTAAAGCAAATCCTTTTTAAATATCCCCTTGAAGTTATAAAGCCAGGATTAAATTCGTAAGCCGCGTTTTTACACGTTCTTAAATTAGCGGTGAGCCGCGATAATCCTCGCTCACAAGACTTACTACAGCGGCTTAAGCGATTTCGCGGTTTACTGGTCCGCGGCTTAATGGCGCTCCACTGTATTATTTATTGTACATACGCTCACGATTCTTTTTTCGTTGCTATAACTTAACACTCCTACGAAAAGTGGGGCCTAATAGGCCCCAGAGCAACTTGAAAGGTTATTAATATCAGGCTAATAATTTTGTATTTAAATGAAATTGCCATTTAAATCCATTAATGAATGGATTAACGAGATTCCCACTGACCCTATCTACTATCTACTGAAACCACAGCCAGGGGAACAGGCTTGGAGAATTTAGGACTAGAAACGTCTTTTCGTAGGAGTGTTAACATTCATAACTTATTATTATGTCTCATGAAATGGAGCATATATTAAATGTCATAAAGCCGGATGTGTGACACACATTTGATATATGTAGGGTTTGACATTAAACTGTGTTCACTAGATTATAGATATCTATCTTCTAAAGATTTCCACGTACAACTTATTTACATGCCCCCGAAAATAATGCTATATGATCTTTATTAATATGCAGCTAAAAATAACAGAAACATGTTCATTGAAATCCTGCCATGAATATTAAGTAATTTTGTGTAAGAGGTCGGATTTGAATACTTGTCAGCTAGTTTGAGCATATTCAAAATGTGTTCTCATCTCGTGAAATAAAAATATTATTACAGTATAACAGTCTTGAAAAACAAACAAACATACTGCAGTGAAGGACTAGAGAAGATGAAATATATCGTTGTACAGCATATTTACAATGTATTAATTTAGACTTGTGTTTGCCAAACGACGCATAACTTGAAATATGAAAGTTAAAGCCTCTGTAGCTACAAAAATTCATGTAGTATGTGGAAAGAAAGGGTAAAACCGATCAAGTATATAGTGGGTCAATGACTGAATTTGGTCGTTACTATGCAGTAAGTTGTTCATTTCCGTGATAAGCTGAAAAGCGAGTTAATTAATGTATTTACTGTCGATCAATTAATGAAGGATTGTTCAGGTTAGTTTATTTTTGAGTAAGTTAGTCAAATCATTAGTCTTCGATGTTTTGTTTGTTTTGAATTTCGCACAAAGCTACTCGAGGGCTATCTGTGCTAGCCGTCCCTAATTTAGCAGTGTAAGACTAGAGGGAAGGCAGCTAGTCATCACCACCCACCGCCAACTCTTGTGCCAACGAATAGTGGGATTGACCTTAACATTATAACGTCCCCACGGCTGGGAGGGCGAGCATGTTTAGCGCGACGCAGGCGCGAACCCGCGACCCTCGGATTACGAGTCGCACGCCTTACGCGCTCGGCCATGCCAGGCCTTAGTCTTCGAACTAAGTTCTAAATGTTGTTTGTGAAGTTAGACCTACAAGCGATTATAACCTGTAGCAAACGTAACTGAAATAAATTAATTTGTTATCGTTAGGTGGACTGGACATTGCAGTATTTTTACAAAATAACAACAACAATAAAGAAAAACTAATCAAAGATAGAGCACATAAAATAATATACGTAAATTACCGATAAAAATTTTCACAAGTAAAAAAAAGTTTGTTTATTTTCTGATGTTAAGTACAAAGCTACACAATGGTTTTATCTGTGCTCTGCTCACTAAGGTTATTTAAACCCGGTTTCTAGCGTTGTAAGTTCGAATATTGCTGTGTTACTGGGAGGAAACAAGTAAAGATTTAAAAAGAATACTGTAAATATTAAAATGAATTCGTAATAATGTACTCTGAGGAAGAACGGTACCGGTTTTACCCAATTAAAAAAAAAAACGGATAAGTAAACAGCGTGTTTATCTTTTTAACATAGGCTTTATAAAATTGTTTTCCCGGTTTGTTTTATTATTGATGCAATTTGATTTATGTAGTAATTGTTTATCATTAAACTTTCTCTTTTTAGAAGCTCTTAACTTGTATCTTAGCCTATTTTGCATTAACTGTGTTTGTGTTTTTTTATAGCAAAGCCACATCGGGCTATCTGCTGAGCCAACCGAGGGTTTTGCATTAATTAAAATTATGAAGCTCGAAATAGGTCTACCAGCGGCAAGTATGAAAACTTAAAACTCTAAAATTGGGTTTCGACATTCCTAATGGGCGCATAACAGATAGCCCAATTTGTAGCTTTATGTTTAACATCAAAAGACCGAAAAATAAATCTGATGTTAGGCGTTCTCTGACTGTGTCTCGGGATGCCATACTATCCAATGACGGGTAATTATATTTTTCATGTTTAAAGCTTTCAAATCAATACAATATGTATTGTGTTGTTTAGAAGTCTATCAGAATTATGTTACAATACATTTTGCAGTACAACTAACTTGTAAGATAAGTTTAAGGAAATGGCTGTGACATGTTATATTAGCGTATTTTTCAAGAGAAAAAACTATGATATAAATATGAAATGAAATAATAACTTTATCATACTTTTTAAATTAAAATATAAAATTTTTAATACACAGAATGGTATATATATACGTGGCTTGTAGATTATTTTTGAGGACTGCATATGTATAGACACTAAGCTACTGTAAGAGTTAGGCTAAAGTCTGCTTGAAACACCAATTGTCTGCTTGAAAAAAAAACCAAAAACGAAAGGAGCATAGTATCAAACATATTTACTGATTGTATATGTTAAAACTAGTAATAACATGTAAGACTTTACATTAAATAACAGAAATTATTTCAGAGGTGAATCGGACAAAATTATTCAGTGCAGGCTCTCTGTTCTCTAGGCATATAAAATAATACCAATTGTAAGAAATGTAACATACTGTAGGATGCCTGAGAATTGGTACTGTTGGAAGAAAATGATTAATTGTACTTAAGTCTTTTGCTTATGTTTAGGTATGTTGAAAAAGTCAGTTAAATCAGGGGATATGTTTATTCAAATTTTGAACTTAAGAGTGGTATTATTGCAATATTATACAGTACTGATAAAATTTTATCCAAGATAGAGTGTGTAGTTTGGTTTGGTCCTTTTGTTGTATAAATACAGTCTCCTACATAAAGGTGGGGCAGCTGCCAGAGGGGCCTAATTTACTCAGCTCGGTCCAAATTTATAGAATGTTAATTGTGAGGTATGTTAAATTATGCTTTTTTTTAATGGGGGGGGGGCACATCTAATGATATTATGTCCCCAACTTGCATGTACTGTTAGAAGTTCCATTTCTCCTTGCCATAGTGTTTCATTATCACAAAAAAAGCTTTTATATACATTATAACTTGGCATATTATGTTACAAATTCATTATTATTGACATTGGATTGTAAGATAGATGGCCAAAATATATTCTCACCAGGGCCTTCTTCATAAGCTTGCCTGACACTGTAAGATGAAGTTACAGAAGAGTTACAAGGATGAAAAGTGGTACAAGGATTGACAGATAATGAGATGCTTAAATAATACTACTGGTTCAAGGTTCTGTAAGTGGTTCTGTAACTACTACTAGTTTGTTTTGGCATGTAAAATAGTAATGATTCAAGGTTCTGTAACTACTACTAGTTTGTTTTTGACATGTAAATAATAATGCTTCAAGGTTCTGTAACTACTACTGGTTTTTTTGGCATGTAAAATAATGATTCAAGTTTCTGTAAGTGGTTGGATTAAAAGTTTAAAAGTGGGAACTGGAACATTAGATTATAAGACTAAACTTTGAAATCCTAGTTTAATACTAGAATGCATTTAAAGTGTTGTGTACAGTATTCTTATTATTGTAATATAACATTTACTTTGATTTGTATTTTTTATTTGTGTAAACAATTTTGAGAAGTTTACTGTGTTTTTTTTTTAATCAGATTCATTCATTATATGTTAATACAAAATTTAAGTTTGTTAAGTTGATATATTTGTATGTTTTTTATTTCTACTTTCTGAGGCAAAGTCAGTCCGTAAATAAATTAACCCACATTTAAACTGGTAATAGAATTAGATAATTAATATAATTGATTGATTATGAGCATCAGTTACATTGATTAGTTTCAGAAATAGTTAATTGAATTATGATTAAAGTTATTAATTTTTGTGAAAAAGATCAACTATCACTTGGCATGTGGATAATTGTTTACTTTAACATAATCAGTTATATAACCAAACAGTTAAATGTTTAGCAAATTCCAGTAATCATATAGTTTCATCGCTGTTTTCTATAAAACAGGTATTTTATATACTTGAAAAGTTAAAACTGGTATAAACAACCAAAAATGGGAGTGAAAAAAGAACATGCCACAATACAATGTTTTATCATCAGTATTGTTACATTACACAACAGTCAAGGTCAAATTCTTCTCGTGCCAAGATTGCAGACTGCATTTAGGTTCCAATGCTGAACTTTAGCTGGATATGATGCACATCCATTGCAGTTTACCCCACAGTTAACAGCTGATACCCATCATGTAGCTGGATAGACTGAAATAATTGATAAAGCGTCTTGCTGAAGGGCGTGAGCCAGCCTTAAAATCTCAACTACCCAACTACAAGTCCAAAAGCACAAAGCCACTAAGCTAAAGTGGGCCACACAACAGTACATATTTATATAAGCCAGTATATAGACCTTATCTATAATTTACTTTTTTCATTTTGTTTGTTGAAGGCTTTTTGTTTTATTACAACTAGATAATACATCTTTTACATATATCATTACATTCACAGTAAATACTTCGTATTTTATTGTAAGTATGATGTTACAACTTTGCTCTAGGTAAGGAAAGAAAGTGAATCATTTCTTATTGGACTTAAAGTAACAGAAATCAATAAATCATACATTTTAATATTTTTAAGGTAAAATTATTCTAAGTCACTATAAATATGTGGTTCCAAAGATACGTAAGAATAAGACATATATCTTAGATCTATTTTCTTAACAAGACAGATTTTCAGTTATATCTTTGCTAAATTCTTAGCCTAGGTATTTGGACCAGGCTTCATAAGGAGATAGTGTTTTGGAAAAAAAAAAAACTTTCTAGAATTAATTAACCTTCAAAATATTTGGTTAGTTTGATGACCTTTGTCTGTTCACACTAGTGTCAGTTTAATAAACCCATCGAACATGCTCTTTCAAACCTACAAAAGGACAAATACCCATAAACACTGCTTTCTATTGAAATACAAGTGTTTATTTTTGAATCTACACAAACTTTAATTTATGTTTTTATAATCATATTAAGGAAATTTATATTGATAGTCCTTCGGCACTCTTGCTGTCTAATATTTCTTTGACCATGCTTAATTTGAAAGTCAAGAGCTTGACTAGTTTTGGATTTTGTTTTTACATTAGACATGTCAATAGTACCATTCTTAGCTTTGAATGTAGACAGATGCTTGAACATTTCTAAATTCATTACAAGTTAACACCCAACATTCAGTTTACTAAGGACAATAAGAATGGTGAGAGGTATCTTATCTTAACATTATAATTAAAAAGGTGAATAATGCTACTGTAAACAATGTAGTGAATAATGTTACTGTAAACAATGTAGTGAATAATGCTACTGTAAACAATGTAGTGAATAATGCTACTGTAAACAATGTAGTGAATAATGCTACTGTGAACAATGTAGTGAACAATGTTACTGTGAACAATGTGGTGAATAATGCTACTGTAAACAATGTAGTGAATAATGTTACTGTGAACAATGTGGTGAATAATGTTACTGTAAACAATGTAGTTAATAATTTTACTGTAAACAATGTAGTGAATAATGCTACTGTAAACAATGTAGTGAATAATGCTACTGTGAACAGTGTGGTGAATAATGTTACTGTGAACAATGTGGTGAATAATGTTACTGTGAACAATGTGGTGAATAATGTTACTGTAAACAATGTAGTGAATAATGCTACTGTAAACAATGTAGTGAATAATGCTACTGTGAACAATGTAGTGAACAATGTTACTGTGAACAATGTGGTGAATAATGTTACTGTGAACAATGTGGTGAATAATGTTACTGTGAACAATGTGGTGAATAATGTTACTGTGAACAATGTATTTAGGAAAACAAAACTGATTTATGTTTATTTGAATTGAAGTTCATCATAAGTTTAAAAAAAAGCAGGAATTATAAAAGGTTTTTATTTTCATGTGAAAATTTATGTGAAGAAATAAATTATTTGAAGAGCACATTGATGAAAACAGTAATAGCACATTGATGAAAATAGTAACATTTCCATTAATATTGTTGAATAATATGTTTAATGACTAAAAACATGTAACATTAAAACATAAAACATATAAAACAAATGTTATAAAAACATATAACAAACAAATGTGTTCAAATAACTTAATTTACTGCATTGTCTTATTTCATATTTACCTGCATATAAAAAATATAGCATCATGTAAACAAGGTAGGAATAGCTTTTCACATACTTATATTGTGTAGAATCCAAGAGCCACTGGTTGTAGCCATGATTAATATTAATTTGCATTACGTGTAATAATTTTTCACAGATTAGATTGCAGATTTTGTTAATCAGAAATAAAAAGATATTAGAAGCTCAGATTTGATAAGTTTTGGTTTACAAGTGACTCCCATAGTTTTATGTCTGAAATTAAGGTATTAAAAGGGTGTGTAGAATGTTCAGATTGTAATAGTTGCAACACAGGTGATACTGAACAGAACTTAAGTTGAATAATAGAGAAACATCTCACATCCATCGACAGTTTAAAGGTGCAAAACATCATGGTGAAAATAAAATATAAAAATTATTTGTTACGAATTTAATGTCAGCAAGCATATAATTGAAGGAGCTATTGTAATATGCCAGAAAAAGCTTTCAAAAGTAAAATAAAAGGCTTAGGTTTATGTTTACTCTTAAGCTCAAAATGATCTTCATGATATCACAAGTAAGTTTATTCAGATAATTTTAATGTACCTGATGTTGCCACATTGGTGGTGAGAAAACATATTGTGGTGCCTTGTTCCTTTTAAACCCATTTTTAACTGTTTATACACTACTACCACTGTATTTATTAAATGTGGTAAACTAGATAATAAAATTATTTCATTTCAAACAACATTACAATGTATGACTTGTTATGCTTTTTATAGGGGTTATACCAGTCCTGTGCACAACAGTAAAGCAAGTGTGACGTACATCAGATAAGGGACGAGTGAAGGGGAATCGGCTGCACCTACACATAAGTTCCTTTACTAAGTCACATACCTACAATGGTGAAAGTAATACAAGTGAAAAAAAATTAAATATGAAAGGAACCTTGTGTGTTTCTCTGAATTTTACTTAAAAGTAATGGAAATATGTAATGAAGTATCATTTACACAGATGTGCAAGGTGACACACTTTTAAGAGTTAAATAAACTTGTTTGCCATAAAACTAAGAGATAACTCTATGTAAAAACTAAACATACACTAATCATTTATAGGAATGAGTGAAAGTGAAGAAGGAAACATGAATTAGTTTAACAACTTTTTATACTATGTAATTATTAAATACAAATCTGTATTTTTTGTCTTCTTACAAGATTGAAAGATTTTTCAGGGTTGGGTGGGATTGTTTTCTCATTCAGAATATGAAAACTGTTACGTAAACTTATTACTTACACCAATTGTAGGTGTAACAAAATCATGTCCTTGGTATCGGTAACTCCACGATGTCTGTGCTATGAGAATGGTTAATTAGTTAGTTTAAATCAAAAGACTGTTAATAGAACTTGAGTGATATATTGTGAGTTCAATTAAGTTTCTGCATTATAACTAAAACCCTATTATAAATGAATAAGTAAAGTAAATATTTGTTAATGAAAAATCTGAACTTTCAGGGTTGCAACATTTAGTAACAGTATGGTGAATTCTAGGGTTTAACGGGGACAACAAGGGACCTATTAGTTTATCTCCGCTGTTCCCTCTTCTAAAATAAACTAAAACCTATCAAATAATAAATTAATGATTTCTAAGGTAGTGCTTATAATTCATGTACTTCTTAAGCTTTCTCTTAATATTACCTAAATTTGCTGCCTCCACAACATATGAAGATGACCCATTCCATAGGCCAAACAACCTGTTTAAAAAATAAAACTGTCTTAACTGAAGGTATCTCCTCCTTTTCAAAAATTTATAAATGTCTCCCCTAGTCCTACTGTTCTTACTGTTAAGTATGAAGAAATATGTATCAACACTATATATTCTGTTTACAGGTACCTCATTCAGATCTCTTCTAACTCTTCTTTTTTGAGGAGAAACTTTCAAAGATCTTAATATCTCCTCATATGATAACTTCTCCATTCCAAGCACCATTCTTATAACCCTTCTCTGAACCAGTTCCAAGAATTTAACAACCTCATGAAGGTAAGGAGCCCAAGAATGAACACAGTATTCCAAATGTGGCCTAACCAATGACCTGTACAATGAAATGACAATCTCTTTAGACTTGTATTCAGTATATCTGCAGATACAGCCTAAAACTTTATTTACCCCAACACTAACAACAGCAAACTGTTTGGATAGCTTAAGAGAATGATCAACCATTACACCAAGATCCCTACCACTAGTAACGACACACTACTTGGATGGCTTAAGAGAATGATCAACCATTACACCAAGATCCCTACCACTAGTAACAACACACTACTTGGATGGCTTAAGAGAATGATCAACCATTACACCAAGATCCCTACCACTAGTAACAACACACTACTTGGATGGCTTAAGAGAATGATCAACCATTACACCAAGATCCCTACCACTAGTAACGACACACTACTTGGATGGCTTAAGAGAATGATCAACCATTACACCAAGATCCCTACCACTAGTAACGACACACTACTTGGATGGCTTAAGAGAATGATCAACCATTACACCAAGATCCCTACCACTAGTAACAACACACTACTTGGATGGCTTAAGAGAATGATCAACCATTACACCAAGATCCCTACCACTAGTAGCGACACACTACTTGGATGGCTTAAGAGAATGATCAACCATTACACCAAGATCCCTACCACTAGTAACGACACACTACTTGGATGGCTTAAGAGAATGATCAACCATTACACCAAGATCCCTACCACTAGTAACGACACACTACTTGGATGGCTTAAGAGAATGATCAACCATTACACCAAGATCCCTACCACTAGTAACGACACACTACTTGGATGGCTTAAGAGAATGATCAACCATTACACCAAGATCCCTACCACTAGTAACGACACACTACTTGGATAGCTTAAGAGAATGATCAACCATTACACCAAGATCCCTACCACTAGTAACGACACACTACTTGGATGGCTTAAGAGAATGATCAACCATTACACCAAGATCCCTACCACTAGTAACGACACACTACTTGGATGGCTTAAGAGAATGATCAACCATTACACCAAGATCCCTACCACTAGTAACGACACACTACTTGGATGGCTTAAGAGAATGATCAACCATTACACCAAGATCCCTACCACTAGTAACGACACACTACTTGGATGGCTTAAGAGAATGATCAACCATTACACCAAGATCCCTACCACTAGTAACGACACACTACTTGGATGGCAAGAGAATGATCAACCATTACACCAAGATCCCTACCACTAGTAACAACACACTACTTGGATGGCTTAAGAGAATGATCAACCATTACACCAAGATCCCTACCACTAGTAACAACACACTACTTGGATGGCTTAAGAGAATGATCAACCATTACACCAAGATCCCTACCACTAGTAACGACACACTACTTGGATGGCTTAAGAGAATGATCAACCATTACACCAAGATCCCTACCACTAGTAACGACACACTACTTGGATGGCTTAAGAGAATGATCAACCATTACACCAAGATCCCTACCACTAGTAACGACACACTACTTGGATGGCTTAAGAGAATGATCAACCATTACACCAAGATCCCTACCACTAGTAACGACACACTACTTGGATGGCTTAAGAGAATGATCAACCATTACACCAAGATCCCTACCACTAGTAACGACACACTACTTGGATGGCTTAAGAGAATGATCAACCATTACACCAAGATCCCTACCACTAGTAACGACACACTACTTGGATGGCTTAAGAGAATGATCAACCATTACACCAAGATCCCTACCACTAGTAATGACACACTACTTGGATGGCTTAAGAGAATGATCAACCATTACACCAAGATCCCTACCACTAGTAACGACACACTACTTGGATGGCTTAAGAGAATGATCAACCATTACACCAAGATTCCTACCACTAGTAATGACACACTACTTGGATGGCTTAAGAGAATGATCAACCATTACACCAAGATCCCTACCACTAGTAATGACACACTACTTGGATGGCTTAAGAGAATGATCAACCATTACACCAAGATCCCTACCACTAGTAATGACACACTACTTGGATGGCTTAAGAGAATGATCAACCATTACACCAAGATCCCTACCACTAGTAATGACACACTACTTGGATGGCTTAAGAGAATGGTCAACCATTACACCAAGATCCCTTTCTTTCATGACACTGTTAAGGTTATCCCCATCCAAATTTTTCTTTTAATTTATTTTGAGATTTATTTAGAAGCTCTTGACTGGCATGTTCTTTTAAAGAAGCTAGTACTACAAGTGAAGATGTGTAATTTGTATGTACAGTTTGTAGATTAGAGGTTATCTTAATTAAAGTAGAGCCAATAAATAAAGACAATGGTAAACTTCAGGAAATGATAACAGGATTTTAGGAGGCGTTAAAGGCGGTTTACATGCAAGAAATACGTGAGCAAACAATGACTTTCAGGAAGTTAGAAACAGTACTATTAGAACTAAAAGTAGTAAATTTAGTTGTAAAGGTGCTATTCTGTTGAGCAATGGATTTCACCATTTGTTTGGGCAGATGAGGAATTGTTGGAGAGAAGGAAAACAAGAAGGTCATAGGATGATGAGGAGGTCATAGTTATAGATGGTTCCTTGACATGACATGTGGACAAAATAGTTTTCAGTATAATTATGGAGAAACAAATTAGATTATGCTGTCCAGGGGCCTAGGTGGAATAAAAATGAGTCGAATAGATTTATGTTACAGCTGTAAAGAATTATGAAAATGTGCTTTTTTAAATTGTCAAATTTGACTTCAAGGTTTTTCTTTAATGCTCATACTAACTACGAAAAAAAAAAATTCAAAGGTAACCTCACAAAGCAAGTGAACATAATTGAAGGTAATATTTATGTTTCATAATACAGGTTGTTTTATTCTTTGTTCCAACTTTGACAATCATTAAAAAATTAATTATTTTTTAAAGAATCACATTTTCAGTTTTTATTACTCTACAGCTCTTGTTTCTTATCACTCTATTTCTTCTCATCTTGTACACTTATGTTTATTAAAATATTTTTTTTTTAAATAAGAGACTAGAAATATTACTTTACAAATTTTTCTAGGGAAGAGATGTCTTGTGTATATTTTATTATGTATTACTTAACTGATCCATAACTTTGGAAGGGTTGGGGACCACAATCTAAGCAGTGAAAATCCTTATTAGAAAAGTTATTCAATCAGCAGCAAATCTTACTTGAATCAGATCTTGTATGATTATTTTCTGTTACATGGTATTTTAAGAGTAACATAGGACATATTGGTCCATCTCAGATGTTCCATCCTTTAAACTGAATTAAAATAATTTAAAAAATTAAAAATCTTAAAGCCAGCCTTTATAATTCACATACTTATTATGTTGTTGTTTTTTTAACTTACTGCATCAATAACATCAAAAGGCAAACCATTTTAAAGGCCAACCATCCTGTTAGAAAAATAAAATCACCTTAGCTTAAGATGATTCTTATCTTGCCAAAATTTGTATTTGTGTCCTGTAGTCCTACTATTCTCACTTTTAAATATAAAAAAAGTTGATGGATTAACACAATCAATTCCATTAACAATTTTAAACACCTCACTCAGGTTCCTCTAATTCGTTTTTTCATGAGAAAACAATTTGAAAGATTTCAGCCCTTCCTTGTATGACAACTTCTCCATCCATGGAACCATTCTAATAACCTTTCTCTGAACCTTTTCCAATAGTTCAATGCATTTCCTAAGGTTGGAGCCCAACTGAATGCAATATTTCAAATGTGGCCTAACCAGTGACCTGTACAGTGAAATTATCACCTCTTTAGACTGGTATTAAATATCTGTAGATACAACGTAAAACCCTATTTGCTGTACCACTAGCAATAACAAACTGCTTGGATGACTTAAGAGACTGATCAACCATTACATCAATATATTTTCCTTCATAACACTGTTAAGATTATTCACATCCAAATTATACTTATGTTTAAAATTATGATAACCCACATACATCATCTTGTATTTATTATAATTAACACCCATCTGCCATTTATTTGCTCAACTCATTAAATGATCTAAATCATTTTTTATACAGAGGCATCCTTTTTAACTCAAGACCTTAATATCTCTGTATGTTAGTTTGTTATTGACCATTCCTTCATCAGAAAGAGCAAAGGTCTAAGACTGAACTCTGACATTATCCCACTTGCGACATAAATCCAGTTTGGCTGAACTCCATACCTAGCAACCCTCTGTTTTCTTCCATCTAGCTGCTCTCCTGTCCAATTTGCTAACTTCACCTCTACAGCTGTAGAGATTTGTTTTTGAAAGCCTTTTATGTGACATTTTATCAAATGCTTTCTGAAAATCCAATAACACCAAATCTACACCCTCACTCTTAACTACATAAGCAGTAATCTTTTCGAAGAATGTGGAAAAATATTTAAGACAAGGTTTTTAGTGAAACAATGTTGACTATCCAGTAAAATTCTAAACTTTGTTTTATCTCTGTGGCTGTCATGTATGTGTCTTTTAATAACATCTAGCAAACTTTTAAAATAAGAATTGAAGAAACTCATAAGTGAAAGAAAATAAAACCTTTCAATATATTAAATGTAAGAAGCAATATCCAAACAATTTTAGAGTAATTGTATAAAGATTAATGATGAAAATAAAACGTTATTTGTTCAGGGTAAATGCACCAAGCGAAAAACACCAACGTAAAAATGTGGGGTTTTATAAATAAAGCAAAACACAGGGAAATATCCTGAACTTAAGTAGGAATTGAAATAGAATAGGAAAACATTAAAATATAGTTCTCTCTTTTAGAGAAGATGGTTATGTTTTGTGACTTAATTAGCTAAATACTACTGACAGTGTATATGGATGGTACACGTTTTACTTCTGTGAAACCCTTGATGGTTATATTTGACCTATCAAAATTAAAGAAGTAATTATATAAAAACACCTGCCATCCCCCCCCCCCGACCCAAGGGTCAGCAGTAAGTTTTCGGACTTACAGTGTTGAGATCAGGGGTTGGATTTCTCATAATGAACAGACAACAGCGTACTGTGTAGCTTTGCGCAAAAGAAAACGAAATACGAAACTATTTAATAAAGCATTATTTGAAAGTAAAACATTGGTTTTTGGCACAATAAAAAGTATAATTGTATATCATAATTTACAGCCATCTAGTTTCTATAAACATTTCACCATCATCAGAACTATTGTTGTTCTCAATACACTAGTAAAATGTGCCTTAAAAAGAGATAACTGGGGTACTCGTACCCTGGACGGAAGTTATGTAAATTTATGATTAATGAAAGGTTATCCTAGGACAGGAAAAATTGTTTCCTTTATATATAGTTAAAAAACAGCAACAATTCTAAACGCCCATAAAAACAGCAAAATAAAATGTGAAACTGTAAACTTCCATGTATCTCCTCATAGGTCCAACAAATTTTCATATAACATTTGCTGAAGATCTATTTATAAACCGCAAGAAAATTCATAAAATACTGCAGAATTGAAAATTTTTGTGCATTTTCCCATTAATCTCCATAATAATTTTAGTGAAATTCCATCTACATCCTGCGAAGTATTTGCATGAACATATAATAGATAGTACTGGTGTATTTATACAGATGGCACCGGTGCATTATATCTGCGTATGACATATTCATGACGTCATATCTGCACCCTGAGAATTGAGAAAAAATAAAGTTTTCTCTGAAGGTAAATAGAGGCGAAACGGGAAAATCGTGACCCCTATTGCAAATATACATGCATACAGGACAAAAATTTCGCGAAGGTGGGGTTGCACGTCGCGTAACAAAAACTTTCTTTCTGTATCATATAAGCGAAATTTCATTATAGTATGATTGTAAAGTTGGTTTGTAATTGTGTTTTCTATTGAGGAGACAAAAATGAGGGAATTATTCGTTGAAGAGAAAAATGCAATGTTCTTCTCATGTAATGATAAAGAAAAGACGCAAACAACGTTTTCACTCACTATTTTCCCTAGTTCTCTTGTACAATCCTTTCTAGAAAGTGCGGTACTTCGTTAAAACCTAAGTTCGATATCCACAAAACTGAAGTAACAGGTAACAACTGTCTCACAAACAATGCGAACGTATTAAAATGAATAATAAAAGCAACCTGATGGTACAACCTTTCAATGAAAACTTAACAGATGACATAAAATGTTTGCTTTTAGTAGAAATATGTCGGATTTCTTGTTGAACAAGATTTATAGAACAGGCAATCTACATGGGTGTGTTAACGTCAAATAAAGGTGTATGTATAGTTGTAATTGTTCGTTTATAATATTCTTGAAATATAGGTTCGTAATAAGTAAAAAGTAAACCAAACCCCTTGTGGAGGGTCATGTTATTTAAGCGTTTTTGATACGCTTGTAGCTACGTATTTACTCTAGTGATATAAAGTCACCCTCACAGCATAGCAGATAGTACAGTCAGTATTGATAGGACTAAAGACGTTACAACTCGGGTTCTTGACGAAATGATTAGTGCAATAGCAAACAACAAAATAAACCCAAATCTTGCATCAAGATCACTGATGAAGCTCAGGTGCTCAGTGCCTGATGGCAGTAAGTGAGGACATTTCATTCTTATCTACAAATTAAATTTGGAGTTAATTACCTGCACTCTTTGATGTGAAGTACCCTATGTTGTGAAAAAGCAAATAAAACTAGTTGCTGATAAAATCTGGGTTTCTACCAGATGCCCGGGTTGGCCAGGTGTTTAGGGTGCTCGACCTGCAACCTGAGAGTTGCGAGTTCGAATCCCCGTCATACTGAAGATGCTTGCCTTTTCAGCCGTGGGGGCGTTATTATGTGACGGTCATTTCCACTATTCGTTGGTAAAATAGTAGCCCAAAATTTGGCAGTGGGTGGTGATGACTAGCTTCCTTCTCTCTAGCCTTACACTGCTAAATTAGGGACGTCTAGCGCAGATAGCCTTTGTGTAGCTTTGCGCGAAATTTAAAAAAAAAACATTTACCAGACCGTAGAAGTCAAGTATTAATTCCAAGTGATGAGTTATAGTATGTTATAGATGGTGATTCCTTCTTGCATTGTATTCCGTGTTTGCGTATCATAATGTTTGAGGTCCTATGTTAACAACGTCAGACGGAAATATAGAAATACGATCCTTGTTTTTGATAGCTATGAATATGGTCTTTCAATAAAGGACAGGAGCTTAGCTCCTTTATAAGTAGCAAGTTTGTCTTCATTTACATTTTCCTTGGGTGTGATACCACGTCATGGGTTTGTAGTATAAGCAAATGAGTGGCACTATAAAAAGCAAGAGCAAACCATATGAGCACTTCATAAACCAGATACAAATATTTTAATCACACCGAGTTGTAATGAGCTGGTTGCAGCAGGAGAGAAGTCATTGGTCTGCTAATGTAGTGGCAAGCCTAGAGAAGTTGTAGAATTGACCCATGCGAACTTTGTATTTCATGCTCCTGTCCCCGTAAAAGTAAAAAAAAAAAAGTATTAAAAATTCATTGTCAATTTTGGCTTTTCTTGGGGTGGGCGCCATAGATACGAGCTATCTTCAGACAAGTTGAGTTCAATTATTGCTTATTTAGAGGGTCTGATGGTTAGGACGCACGACTCGCAATATTAGAGTTCGGTAATCGAATATATTCACTTTTTAAACCATGAGTTAGAGGAGTCCAAGCGTTGGTGATTGGTGGTGTTTACTGGATACAATTTCATTTTTCTAAATTAGGGACGGTTAGTGCAAGTAGCCCTCGAGACAAAAATATTTCTATAGCCATAAACTTTTTTCACCGACACCAGGATCTCTACTATCATAATGTGCAAATATACTGTCAGGTCAAGGAATGAAAAAGGACAGCTGTCAAAAGGCCCTTCACACCTGTATTATAGTTCCATAAGTGGGCCCGGCATGGCCAAGAGTGTTAAGGCGTGCGATTCGTAATCTCAGGGTTGCGAGTTCGCATCCCGGTCGCGCCAAACATGCTCGCCCTCCCAGCCGTGGGGGCGTTATAATGTTACGGTCAATCCCACTATTCGTTGGTACAAGAGTTGGCGGTGGGTGGTGATGACTAGCTGCCTTCCCTCTAGTCTTACACTGCTAAATTAGGGACGGCTAGCACAGATAGCCCTCGAGTAGCTTTGTGCAAAATTCCAAAACAAAAACAAAAAAAAAAGTTCCATAAGTAGATACATTTATGCTATTAGTTGAGACACACCCACTGCCGCTGTGCAGCGTTTTGAACAGCTTTTTTCACTTGATAGGTTTGATCAATTTTGGTTTCACTCACTTTGTATTTATTTCTTACCTTTTACGTTTTGTAAAATTCAAAGTTTTCATCATTAAATGGTCCGGCATGGCCAGATGGTTAAGGCACTCGATTCGTAATCCGAGGGTTGCGGGTTTAAATCCTCGTCGTACCAAACATGCTTGCCCTTTCAGCCGTAGGGGCGTTATAATGTGACAGTCAGTTCTACTATGCGTTGGAAAAAGAGTGACCCAAGAGTTGGCGGTGGGTGGTGATGACTAGCTGCCTTCCCTTCAATCTTACACTGCCATTGTGTAGCTTTGCGCTAAACGACAACATAAAGTAAACATTAAAATATTTTTAAAAACTTTTAATGATGACTGGTTTGGTTTGAATTTCGCACAAAGCTACAAGGGCTATCTGCGCTATGTCAACCATGCGAAGTAGAACCTCGGATCTTAGCGCAGTGGCAAAAGATGATGAAGGTGGTATTTAGTGCAAAGCTCCACAATAGGAGTTGGATCCAAAGCTTTAGCATTGTAAGTCCGAAAATTTAGGGCTGGCTCACCAAGAGACTACTTTATGTACACGTATAATGCTATACAATAAAACAAGAAAGCAAAGCATAAACATTATAAACTCTTTACACAACAGTGGTATGATCATCCGAGATAAAAATTATGATGACAGAAGAAAGTACAAAATAAAATCCAGTTTTACTTGTTTATTACTGTCATTCAATTTTTTTTATTATAGAAGCAGCCAAGACCCCTAATAATGATTTGGTTGTTGTGAATTCGCGCAAAGCTACATGTGGTCTGTCTGCGCTAGCCGCCCCTAATTTAACAGTGAAAGACTAGAGGGTAGGTAGCTAGTTAACACCGCCAACTCTTAGGCTACGCTTTTATCAAACGGTTAGAGCAATTGACCGTCACATTAAAACGCTCCCACAGTTGAAAGGGCGAGCATGTTCGGTGATGAGAATAAGAATCCGCAACCCACAGATTTGAGTCGAGCACCCTGACCGCCAGACCTCCTGAACATGAGTCTACCATAATGACTGTTGTCATGATCCCTAAACAATGAGTGTACCGTAATGACTCTGTGCCAGACCTCCTGAACAATAAGTTACTTTTATTAGTGTTGTCAGGCCTCTTAAATAATCTGTGTGCTATAATGACTGCTTCTATGATCCCTAAACAATGGGTGTGCTGTAATGATTGTTGCTATGATCTCTAAACAATGAGTGTACTGTAATGATTGTTGCTATGATCCTTAAAGAATGAATGTACTGTAATGATTGTTGTCACGATCCCTAAACAATGGGTGTACTGTAATTACTGTTGCTATGATCCCCAAACAATGAGTGTACTGTAATGATTGTTGCTATGATCTCTAAACAATGACTGTACTGTAATGATTGTTGCTATGATCCCTAAACAATGAATGTACTGTAATGACTGTTGTCACGATCCCTAAACAATGAGTGTACTGTAATAATTGTTGTCACGATCCCTAAACAATGAATGTACTGTAATGATTGTTGTCACGATCCCTAAACAATGGGTGTACTGTAATTACTGTTGCTATGATCCCCAAACAATGAGTGTACTGTAATGATTGTTGTCACGATCCCTAAACAATGAATGTACTGTAATGACTGTTGTCAGGCTTCTTAAATAATCTGTGTGCTATAATGACTGCTTCTATGATCCCTAAACAATGGGTGTACTGTACTGACTGTTGCTATGATCCCTAAACAATGAGTGTACTGTAATGATTGTTGTCACGATCCCTAAACAATGAATGTACTGTAATGATTGTTGTCACGATCCCTAAACAATGGGTGTACTGTAATTACTGTTGCTATGATCCCCAAACAATGGGTGTACTGTAATGATTGTTGCTATGATCTCTAAACAATGAGTGTACTGTAATGATTGTTGCTATGATCCCTAAACAATGAATGTACTGTAATGATTGTTGTCACGATCCCTAAACAATGAGTGTACTGTAATGATTGTGGTCACAATCCCTAAACAATTAGTGTATTGTAATGATTGTTGCATTAATTCACTGATGATAGTGTTTTATGTTAAGTTTATTGCCAGTTGCGTGATTAAAATAAATAGTTCATGAATATTATAACTGTCATAATTAATGTATCGTAAGTACCTGTAAGTAAGATGAGAATTATTTGTACTGTCTGCTGCGAGATTGGAAAAACAAACAAACTTTTAATAGAGTTATCAAACTTATACCACAAGGTTGTTATGGATTGCTTTGTTAAGTTGATGATGTGTAAAAACGTTGCGTGCAATTCGCTTTTTCGAGTACGTTAGAAAACGAAAGAACGAAGCATATGTCATTACCACTAGAATATATTTTTGCAGCTAAAGGTAGTCGGTGATAATTGTAACACGTAGTAAATATAACCACTCATCATGGATGAAACTTTAGTTATATTGCTCGCACAGTTGTCTTCAATTCGCGACACTTAAATTCCAGGTTTGATCCTGCCGTAACACTCCAGAAGATAATCTGTTTAGCAACTTTGTGGTTAACAGAAAAGGTTACCGACTTAATGTCATCCTATCGTGTTAAAAGGATGTCATTCGCTGCTGTTTGTTTGAAAATGTGTTTTTCATACTCAAAAGCAGATCAGAATTGTCATCAAAACTGGTGCGTATTGATCGCATACTTTTAAGAAACAAACAGATAGTAACTTAACATAAATTATAAACTGAACACTTGTAAACTACTATAATTTCGTGTTGTTTTTGCACCAGCTTGTACTTTGAAGCTGAGAAAAAGGTTTAAAACTAAATATAAAACTATTATCAGAAGTGTTAGATAACTACACGAAAACGTGTGTTGCCTCACATTCTTTTACAAGAGAATTTAACTTTACGAAATTCAACAGTAGAGAACCGAGACATTATTAGTTCTGAAGGCTGTTTAAAATGGTAAAACAGTAGCAACTTTACGGGAAGGAACTGTAACTTAGCCCGCTAGAAGTTTAGAAAATACGCAAAGAAAAGCTCGGTGTTTGAAATCATTTGCCACGAATTCGTGATGACTTTATTCCATCTAATGTAACCTGCGAAGCATGTTGGTACCTCGGATAGAAACATATATCAAACTCACGAATATTGAGCACTACTTTACTTTCTGTGAAAACCTGTCAGCATTGATGACTGTTTACGATTTTTGTGGATTGATGAGAGATATTTCACATGTGTTACATTTCAAAATTACGACTCGGACAAGAGTGTGGAAAGAACCGAGAAGACGAAGCGGTTGCGATTTCTCTGAATTTGCTGGGAAAGACGTGCATGATGGGATTTTGCCTATAGTTGCATCAACTGACCAAGCTTTAGGAGTATTAATAAAGAATTAAAGAAGGACATGCTTCGTAGAGTAGCAACAGTAAAGCAATCAAAGCTGTCCCCCCCACTCTATGTGTGACTTGCCTGTCTGGTTTTTTCTTGGCAAGGCAGTATATGCTTGAAAGACTTAAGACAGTATCAATATACGTTGAACGGCATCTATATTACAACTAATTGGTTATCACTTACATCAGGATCGTCATTTGAGGTGGGAGGAAGGGCGTTCCTCTTACTTTGGTTTACCTCCCCATATAAAGAGTTGTGAATGACACCATTGATGTGCATTGTATGAACTTGATAAAAGCTCAGTGTGTGTACGTGTTTTATGTTTACAAGTTTAATGTACGAGGCTTACAAAATACATATTTTCATAAAATTATTCACTTGTATACTAGTGATTATAGGGATGAACTTAGGTTATTCTGTTAACTTAGGTTAAACTGATCGTGTACTTACAGTGATCCTCTGTGAAAACTAAAATTCTGTTGTGTTACGTCAAATAATTGATGAATTGTTTTAGTAGCTGTACACAGTGGAAAGAGAGGAAGATAATGTACAGTCAGCGTAAGAACTTACGTTAGAAGGTTAAATACGTATCAGTTGATTAATGTTACTACATATACCTTAGGAAGTTTACCAGTAAAAGTACCACTTTTCTAAAGGACAAGGTTTGGTGTTAACTCGATAAAATCACCATTAGATGTAGTTTTGCGGTTGGATTTATATTTAAAATACCTAGAATTATCGACTTGTAATTGATTGCATAATGCTTACGATTCAAACTTCTAAAGCAGAAGTAACATGACAGTGTGTAATGACATGTTTTGATATTATTTCTTTATATATTAGAAAGAGCGTATAAGCGTCTACTGTACAGTTCCAATAGTCTATATATGTACACATATGGATAATAGCCTGTTTTCAGGAACACACTCCTGAATCAGAAAGGGACTTTTGTGTAGAGACGGACGGTCACCAATTGAAAGGCAGCAGTTAGCACAGATCGATCGCAGCCAAGCCCTGTATGTGTAGTCGTTTAGCGCCAAGGTCTGACAGGAACTCTGTGACATTGTTAGGAGAAACAAAGTAGTGTTAACTGCGAACTACGAGTTCAGTGCCCAGCATGTGGCTTCATCAGATTTCTGGATCTTAAAGTTAGACATGTCTTAAGGAAGAACGTTTCCTCTGATGTGTGAATGTTGTACGAACTAGGATTGAAGGGTGGTTTCCCATCGACAAACATATTACAGAGGTTGGTATCGTTGAGTATATTGTTGTTGTCAATATCTATTCGCCATTGCTTCCTGGAAAGAAGAGCCGAGAACCGATGATCATATTTTTTTCTAATTAGACTTTGGATTAACTTTCCACCTCACAAAAAATATATATATATTTCAGTTTTTGTAAGATATTCGTTTTTATACGCAACTATGTGATAATATTGTGTATCGTGACATATCTCGATTAAGTTTTTATTATTGAAAGAAAGTAAATATAACTTATTAACACATAAACTGTTTAGAAAAAGTAGCAAGTGTTAAGATGTGTGTTTACTGAAATAGTTCGTGAACATGTAGGAACGAAACGTGAACACGTTTACTTTTCAGGCAAGAATGACTGAAATAAACCTATACAATCCTGAAATCATTCACTGTGGAAAAAAGAAGTTATAAACGCTGTCCCTAAATGTTAGTTTTAGGCTAGATATTTTATTGAAAGTGCCAAGTTAAAATTTATCTTTTCAAATTGTTTTTTTCTTTAAATGTTGTCTATAACCATCATTCGCCACCTATCGAGAAGAAAAATAATACAACGTTATTGCATGTCATGTGGGGGACGTTTTGATCTTTCCTGTCGTTTATAAATCATTGTGGGATAACAATTTTATATTGTAATAGATTTGTGAATTTGATCTCTGCGAGTAAGTACTAGAACGCGTTAATTTAATATTTCAAATATTCCAGTTTTTGCGAAATATGTTTTCTTTCTAAAGCACTGTAAAAACAAAATCCAGACAACTACGTACCGTAATTATATAAACAAGCTTCACGTGTATTTCTTCAAACAGCTGTAAATTTGTTTGCAAAAGTACTCAAAACGACTTTTCGCAAAGGAGATATCGACTGTTGTGTGCCCGGCTGACCAGATAGTAAATTTAATATGACGTTTTTTTCGAAAATGGGAACTGAATTTTTTTTCAATTCTCTACAGTAGAGAAGTAATCTTTCGATAGGTTTAATTTCACTTTCTTGAGTGTTTTACATATTGTTTTTTAAATAAAAATAACCTTTTTTTTAAAGCAAAGAAATGATGTAGTTGTCCTGTGTTTTCTTTTGACCGTCTTCCAGTTTTACGTTAGTAGATATGTAACAGACACCAAAGATATCGTAAAATTAATTATATTAGTACATCTATGTCGTTAACATTAATAAATGTTTTTTTTGTTTTTTTTTGTACTGATAATAAACTATCAAAGCTGGAGATAGCGCATTCGGTAATGAATTGTACCTTCGTCTAGACATTCTATTGTTGATAAAATTGTTAATTAACATAAGATAGTATAAGTGATTTAAAATTATACCTTGATAACGTAAGGTAGGTTGGGTGTCTGTTGTTGACGACGTATGAAATGTTCGAACATGATTTCTAAATCAGGATAATAAAGAGCTAACGCCATTGTGCTAATACTGCACGTGTTTATTTTAACGTGGGACATTTAACTTTTACCAATTTCTTTGTACGGTTTTATATACATCCATGCACGTGTGTGTGTGTGATTGCGTGTTCACACTCGTTCTTGGATAAGTGACCAAAACGTTTTTTAGCTTTCGTTATTTTATTCGTATCAAGCCTAAAACATATCATTAAATCAGGTTGAGTTATGAAGCACGTGTTTACGTATATACATTAAGAACAATGCTCAGCTTATAACAAAAGCAGTTGAGTTTACCAGCCAATCATACACAGAAGTATGAATTAACTGCATCGGCTGGAAAATGACGTCATTGCCCAAAGCACTCCGGGCAATACCTTCAATGGCCGGCTAACGAGTGAAGTAACTGTGTTCCATTGGATTTAAAACAATCCCAGTTTAGGAAACTGTAAGATCTTTATTTTAAAAACTAAATACCAGACAAGAGTTTTTGTATTTTGTTTTGTTCCGGTCAATGTTTTCAATTTCTTTGGACATTGTCATTAATACTCAATAATAAAGATTAAAAACAACAAATTCTGGCAATTGACGACCTTGACTGTCTTGCGGTCATTGTCAGTACATGGTAGTTTGATGATAGATAATCTGATTTCTTTGTTCTAAGAGGTATAATGTATGTATATATATCTTATGTAACATTTACTGTTACTGCTATATATTAAATAATATATGTCTTGCGTAACATTTACCGTCACTGTTATATATTAAACAATGTGCATTTTTTATTTCTAGTACTCTCATCCCCAGTGACACAGCAGAATGTCTGCAGACTTACACCGCTAGAAATCGGGTTTTGATACTTGTGGTGGGCAGAGTACAAATAGCATATTGTGTACTTTTGTACTTAACTTCAAACACACTTTTTGAAGTTTCAAAAAACAAATAATAGATGTGTATTGGTATTAAAGTAGAACTTAAGGGCTGACAAACCGATTAACTATCTTATGTATTTTTAAATAACTTTTCAAGTTGAAAGAGAGTAAGTACAATCGTGAAAGGAAAAACTTGTAATCTACTCGTGAACTACAATATCTACAGAAAGCTAAATTTGATTTCTTAGTGGTTTTTTTTGTTGTTTTTTTCGTTTTAGTTCGAAACCATGCAATGGATTCTCTGCGTTTTGTCCACCGCGAGAAATAGAACCCCAGACTTTAGCGTCATAGGTCTTTAAAATTACTGCTGACTCAGCCAGAAAAAAAAGAGTTGTTAAATATATATATATATATTATAATTTACAATATTATATATATTGTATTAATGTTACATTTATTTTCCCAAGTTAATTCATTTTCTTTGTTTTTGTGTTTGGCCGTAAGTCCCTGAAAAAACGAACTAATAATGCAAGACAAAAAAATTACCAATACGTTATCTGTCTTTTCATATCCATCGATGGAACAGTGGTGAGCATAGGAAATTACAGAGCTAAAATTCGTGGTTCGATACCAAAAAAACAAATAAAACAAAAACTCTCTTTTCATTTTGATAATATCAATTTTATGTGTTGCATGGAGCTTAAAAAATGATAAAATATTCGCATTTGTAGTTGTTATTAATACGACAGGTTTAGGCATATTTTACCTTGATCAAGTATAGCGTGTTTCCAGGACGTAAAATTTGCTAGTTTTCAGCATGCATGATAATCCATGTTAAATCTGATCTGGAAGTGGTGTTTTTTTTTTTTTTTACAAATGATAACTTTACTTCAAAATGCTTTTCTATATAATTAAAAAAAATTATGGAAGACGTTTGCAACCATAAAGTGGAATATCTGATTTCTATAAATTGCTCATTACGGAAAACATCACCCGGGAACACTATATCTTTATGTATATAAGGGAAGAAAGAATATTTGGTGATGATAAGGCGCATATTTCTTTCTTT
This sequence comes from Tachypleus tridentatus, assembly GCF_004210375.1. Lineage (NCBI taxonomy): Eukaryota > Metazoa > Arthropoda > Merostomata > Xiphosura > Limulidae > Tachypleus > Tachypleus tridentatus. The sequence continues at coordinate 35,203,673 of NC_134835.1, forward strand.
CTAATATTCTCAGAAATTATTAATACTTATAAGCTCAAAATAACACAATGGGCTATTTTTGCTCTGCTCATTACGAGTATCGAAACCTGATTTTTAGCACAAACCATCCCACAAATTTGCCGTCGAGCCACCTGGTGGGCGTCTCTATAATTATATATATCAAAACAAAATATTTGTTTTAAAGCTTAGAATACATGAGACGAGTAATTGGATGCTAAAAAATAATTAGGTTTATTTACGGATTAGTGTTTTATTTCATTCATTGTACTGGGTGTCCAAAAATTAATAAAGTAAAAATAGTGTTCAGTAACTTTATTGCTATTATAGATAACAACAAAAGACGAAACGTGTAGTCGGTTTGTAAGTTTATGTTTTGTTGTAATAAGACTTGTTCTTGTTTCTCTGACGAAAAAACACTTACTGGAAATTTGTATCTACACACACTACAAGAGTTCTTTATTGCTCGGCCAGGTAGTTAAGATACTCGACTCGTAATCCAGGGGTCGAAGGTTCGAATCCCCGTCACACCAAACATTCTCGCCCTTTCAGCCGTGGAGGCGTTATAATGTGACGGACAATCCCACTATTCGTTGGTAAAAAAAGTAGCCCAAAGAGCTGCCTTCCCTCTAGTATTACACTGCTAAATTAGGGACGGCTAACGCAGATAGCCCTCGTGTAGCTTTACGCGAAATTTAAAACAAACAATCTTTATTCCACAACTTCCAGAAACTTCTGGTTTGTTACAAAGAGCTATTTGCCAACAGGATGGAGCACCACCTCACGTTTCTCGAATTGTTAAAATATTTTTTAAACCAAACTTTTCCAGAGCGTTGGATTGATAGTGGAGAACCTATCAAATTACCCACTCGTTCTCTCGATTCAACCTCTTTAGGTTTTCATATATGGGACTTTTTGTAAACAAAGACCATGAAGAACTCAAACATTGGATTCGTGATGCTATCTTATCCATCCATACTGTTGTGTTGGAAGATGTTTAATCAGAATTTAAATTAATTATAGCGAATGATGGACCACATAGAAGTCCATTAATTATTAAACCTGAAACTTACAAACCTACTACTTGTATTTACATTCAATTTTTGTTGTTATTCAACTTTATTTCGGTATATTCATTTTCGAACTTTATTATATTCACTCAGTATTTGACAGACAAAATCTTGTTAATTGTAAACAGAATTAAAATTGCGTTTTCAGATTTTTTTTTTTATGTGTGAAACATTTCGCTGGGGTCCGCGGCTCGTACAACGGTAGCTCTACGGATTTACAACGCTAAAGTCTGGGGCTCTATTCCACTCGGTGGACTCAGCAGATCGCCTGATGTAGCTTTGCTATAAGAAACACATTCATGATTGGGATATAGTCTGTAGTTGATAGATCAAAAAAAAGGCATGTGGTGGAAATGGTAATCGACAATGAGGAAACAAGAACCTCAAAGGATATTTGTAAACGAGTGGAATTACGTGTACTTAAAGGCTTACTAAATTTATAATCAACCATCATTATGTACCATTAAGATTTCTCAAAGTCAAACAATAAGGATAATGTAACTGGTAACAAGCACTGTGTTTTGTTTTGCCTTTATAGTTACATGTTCTTTATAATTAGGAAAGAGTGAAAAGGACTAAAAAAACCTCGTTTCTCGCGCCCTCTGGGAAATCTGCTTGATAATACGAAATTTGGGTTGGCATGAGGCGGCACCTTGTAATGGTCGACTGATTGTCTCAGTTATGTTTGAACCTGACTTAAACGACTTCGCTACTGACGGAACAGTTACACTTTCAAGATTAATCAAAATTCGTAATGTTCGTGTTTCCTAGGTACAGAAACATTGCGTGGTTCCAATTTTACGTTTGGAAAGTGATAAACTAGTTTGGTTTTACCCACATCTACGCAGGAAACCAAGTTTTACGTTGAGATCTTTTTTATCATAATTCAGTCAACATCTATTATTTTATTGACTTGCACAGTGGCCATTATATTTTCGATTATCAATGCACCGTGAAAGGTACCCACTAATGAACGAGAAACAACGCCCTTTCCAGGAGGCGTTACAACGAAATGTCTGGCTTAAGACAGAGAGAAGGCGCAGTAATTAATCACGGTAAATTACTCAGAATTTTATTATTACAACTCGAGAATTTTACAGCTCTTTTAAAGATTGTAGTTGATTCAGTATCACGTGTTGTAGCGTGCGTGTCCAACAGATAGATAAATTAACCTTGTAGACATTTTTGAATATCCTTGAAAAAAAACATATAATTAATTTTCCACGTGAATTTAGTGACAAATAAGTTGCATAGCTTGGCTGAAATCTGAAGCTGAACAGCATGGATTACCAAAATATTCCTAACTTATCAAGTAATGACACGTAGATAGTGGTTTGGTTTGTTTGAAATTATGCCCAAAGCTACACACCACGAGTATCGAAACCCAGTTTTTAGGCTTGTATGTCACAGGGTTGGGCTTAACTACTGTCAGGTGATTACGTAAATATTCTCAATCCCAAATACAGTGTGGATTGATTTCCCGGATAATCATGCAGAGTTTATATGTAGTTTATATTAAAAATGCACAATAAAACAAACGTATCTACCATTTCATCCAGTGTTAGATAATTAGAGTAACGAGTTTATTATTTAATGTAGGTGACAAACGAGTTAAACAGTCGTATGAAACAAACCAGAAACATTTTACACTGAAACGTGATTCGTTTACGAAGCACGTGCTCTCCATACAGACGAAATAAGCATTTTTTTGTAAGTGAATTGTGTTTGTTTGAATTTCGCGCAAAGAAACACGAGGATTATCTGCATTAGCTGTCCCTAACTTAGCAGTGAAAAACTAGAGATAAGGCAGCTAGTCATCACCACCCACCGTCAACTCTTGGGCTACTCTTTTACCAACGAATAGAGGGATTGACCCTCACATTATAACGACTGAAAGAGCGAGAATGTTTGGGGTAACGGGGATTCGAACACGCGACCCTCGCCTTACGAGTCGCATACCTTAACCACCTGGCCAGGGAAGTATAATCCCCAAATCTGTTCAACTTTATAATAACGTTAACCTGTCTTTGTGAGAAACCTTCCATAAAGCAATCCGACAAGGTAATTTACAATCAGATACCTAACTATATATGCATGCGTATATGTAATATTATATTTCAGAATGTCAGATCTATAATAGCCGACATTTTTTCATAATTTATTGGATAATAAAAATATTTCTTAATAAGATACGGAATGAGGGTCAGCTGTTTTTTCGTAGCACGTGATCACCAATGTCTCAACATTTGTATAGAACTAATTTTTTTTTTTTTAATTACGTAAAGCTGCCTGGAAACCAGTATACATAATTACAGATAAGGTAAACTACCGTGAACTACAGAGAATATTACTGTTGTTTTATTTGTATAAAGTTTCCGTTTTACGTATTTATTCATCAGGAGCACATGTTCCGTGACTGGCTTTATTTGAAAAATATATGTATTTTTGACTATTAAGAACAAAGCACTTTTTGTTTGTAGTTAAGCGGGACAACGGTAAGTATTCGGATTTACAACGCTAAAATCAGAGGTTCAGTTCCTCTCTATGGACATAGCAGATAGCTCGATGTGGTTTTGCAATAAGAAAAGCACACAGTTAAGCACAAAGTTACATAATGGGCTGTTTGTGATTTGCCCACCAACGATATCGAAATCCAATTTTTAGCGTTATACGCCTTCGGACTTGCCGCTAAGGAACATTTTTAAAAATAGCATGTTTGTTAGCATTATACCCGACTGTAAGTATCGTTGGTTCTAAACCTATAATTTTTTTTTTTTTTTTACTACAAGGCTGTTAGTTGGTATGCTTGTGACTATTGCAAAGCCACACAACAAACTTTCTGGGCTCTGTCCATTTCAGGGAATTTTAACCCCTGATTTTAGGGTTCTCAATACGTAAACTTAACATTTAACCATGAGGGAAAAAAGGCAGTTAAAAACACAAACTTGAGGCTGAATGGTCAATAATGGGAATTTAACACTCCTACGAAAAGTGGGGCCTAATAGGCCCCAGAGCAACTTGAAAGGTTATTAATATTAGGCTAATAATTTTGTATTGAAATGAAATTGCCATTTAAATCCATTAATGAATGGATTAACGAGATTCCCACTGTCTCTATCTACTATCTAGCGAAACCACAGCCAGGGGGACGGGTTTGGTGAAATCAGGACTAGAAACGTCTTTTTGTAGGAGTGTTAAATTTCGCAAAAATATAACAACAAACTTTTATATGAATGTTAAAAGTATATGATTTTCAGTAGTGAAAATATTGTACCATAGAGTCAATAAAGTTTAGGTAGTTTTTGTGCTAATATCTCCTGATAATATAAATGTATCTCACAACGGCTGGTATGGGTATAAAAACATTTATTAATAATCAGTGAACAATGCTTCGACCTTCCTAATTCATCTTCAGGTTAACAAAGAATTTCCAACTGATAGTTGCCCTGCACATATCTTAGAGACGAGAGCACAAACGACTACGAGATTGTAGAGGGCGTTGCAGTTGGATGTTAGGTTATTAATTAGTGCAGGTATAAATTGTTTGTTTTTTAATGTCGCGCAAAGCTACTCGAGGGCTATCTGCGCTAACCGTCCCTAATTTAGTAGTGTGAGACTAGAGGGAAGGCAACTAGTCATCACCACCCACCGCCAACTCTTGGGCTACTCTTTTACCAACGAATAGTGGGATTGACTGTAACATTATAACGTTCCCATGGCTGAAAGGGCGAGCATGTTTGGTGTGACGGGGATGTGAACCCGCGACCCTCGGGTTACGAGTCGAGTGCCTTAACCAACTGGCCATGCCGGGCTCACACGTTTGAACTTGAATACTTTTGATCAAGAGGATGTGAGAGGGCAAGTTAAATGTGAGAACACAAAACAAAACGAAATATTTAAGGAAATAAGACATGTTTATGTCTGTTTGAATTTCGCGTAAAGCTACACGAGGGCTATCTGCGCTAGCCGTCCCTAATTTAGCACTGTAAGACTAGAGGGAAGGCAGCTAGTCATCACCACCCTCTCTTTTACTAACGAATAGTGGAATTCACCGTAACATAATAACGTCCCCACGGCTGAAAGGGGCGAGCATGTTTAGTGTGACGGGGATTCGAACCCGCTTCAGCTTACTACTCGAGCATTTTAACCACCTGGCCATGCCGAACCTCATTGTTTATAGATAAACAATATACATGTTTTGATTTTTTATACACTAGGTTTGCCACGAAACTAGACAAAATTGGAAAAGCCGGGCAATAAGTAAAGAAATGGGTAAATACATTCTAGCAAAATTTTGATTCTGCGCCTTTATAGTTGCGTGGATCATTGACATTCAGATTAAGGCTGCGTAATCTGAGGGTCATCTTGCTCGCCCTCCCATATAACTGTTTATATCATTGACATAGTTTTGCTTAGTCACTATTTATTACTTTATCAAATGATAATTCTCTGATTCATCATATCTGATGATAGGTTAGGTGAAGTATTGAAAAAAAAGTGCAACATTTTATAGTTCATCATAAATTTACAGATTTTTATAACGTTATTCAGATAAAGTATATTCTTAAGTTTTTATTTAATTCTTTAGTCAGATTAGTATGTGTGTTTTCTCAGAGCAAAGCTAAATCGGGATCTCTGTTGAGTTCACCGAGTGGCATCGAACCTCTGATTTACAATCCAACGTTGCTTCATTGAGTAAAATTATGAGAAAAAAAATATCTCTAAAGATCTTCCAGCACAAGAATAACCAAAATAACAACGAAAATTTTATATTTCTATAGAACATAAAATAATTACAGGTTGAAATTTACGTTCCTACACTCAATTACAGAACCCCCTTCAAACATGTGGTCAGCTATCGGTCAGTAACCCTTTCTTTCTTTGTGAACCTGACGATGGCCGAAGAAGGTCGAAACGTTGTTCGCTCTTCTGCATAGTGCTTTCTCTATCCATACCAGCCGTTTTTAAATAAGCAATTTTCTCGTCATCAAGAAATTTACTTATGTTCTAGGTCTATTAAATAGAGTTTTCCTACGAGTTTTGAGGTTACTAATTAATAATTTCTAGCACGTTTCAGTTGAAATGTGCCTTTGTTTATTTCCCTCGATTGAAGCACTTCAGGTCTTCGTATCGTATTTGAATTTGTCCTCAGATTTCTTTTAAGTTAGTTACTGGCATGGCTCGTAGTTTTTTGTTCATTTTAGTGCTTTGGCAGTCGAGTTTCCAATAATGCTATAAAATCGAACATGATGTTTACATTAGATCTAAGGTCATTTTTTAAACAATAAATGACCTTTCAATGTTTCTAGCATTTGAGTCTTAGTTAAATGCATCGTATAAAGACTATAAACATGTATTTAACATTACGTTCATTTACCACAGAACTAATTGGAAGGATGACTGACAGAATTATTGCTTTCTGCATAGGTTATTAAAGAAAGTAGGCGAATATAAAAGTGACTTTTATGGTCTTTGATTTGCTATCGAAGCGTATAACACTAAATTTTTACAACGGCCCCTTTTTTGTGCACAAGGTAACAAATATAGGGGAAATTAAAGTATTTCAGCGTTCCAGTTATAAAATGGCAACAAAGTGCAGTTTTATCTGTTACAGTCTAATAAAACTTTTTAACTGTGTATTGAATACACTGGACAATACAACAGGAAGGATAATGGAAAAAGAAATTGCTTACGAACATTGAATAATTTATATATTAAAATGCTTTTAAGCAGTATAATCTTAACAAATAAGCGCCTTTAAGCTGTTGTATAATCAGCACTGTTATATGTTATAATACATTGATTTTGTTATTGTTTTTGCGGCCAATACGTGTTTGTTTCTGACTGAAACAAAATGTATCTTTTTGTGGTTAATTAGAAAATATGTGCTTTTTTTTGTGTAATACCAAATAATGTTTTATGTTTTTTTTTAAGAATTATATCTGTGTGTACTTTATAGCAAAGCGACATCTGCTGTGTCCACCGACGGGAATCAAACCCCAGACTTTAGCTTTGTGAATCCGTAGATTACTGTTGTTGTCCCCTCCAGTGGTACAGCGTTATGTCTACGGATTTACAACACTAGAAACAGAGTTTCGATGCTCGTGGGTAACAGAGCACAACATATAACCCATTGTGTTTCTTTGTGCGGCCTGGCATGGCCAAGCGCGTAAGACGTGCGACTCGTAATCCGAGGGTCGCGGGTTCGCGCCCGCTTCGAGCTAAACATGCTCGCCCTCCCAGCCGTGGGGGCGTATAATGTGACGGTCAATCCCACTACTCGTGAGTTGGCGGTGGGTGGTGATGACTAGCTGCCTTCCCTCTAGTCTTACACTGCTAAATTAGGGACGGCTAGCACAGATAGCCCTCGAGTAGCTTTGTGCGAAATTCCAAAACCGTGTTTCTTTGTGTCTAACTCCAAACAAACTTACCACTGTCCCACAGGAGGGCATTTAAGAAGTAACAAAATCAGTATCATTTCTGTCAGCATAAGCTACTGGCATAAATTCTTTCTTTTATAACTGATCCCTCATAATGCAACACTATTGTATGAGACACTTTACTTTCCGGGCCGAGCACGGCTCACTGGTTTACGTTTGGTGTTGCAAAAACACATTTGACTCCACGCCAGTTGGTTATACAAGGGTTGAAAACGGTTGTTGTTGGTTAACTGTTTTCCCTCTAGTTTCTCAGTTCAAAATTATGGACGGTAATGTGCAATAACTTCTTGTGCAACTTTACAGGAAATTCTGAAAGAAATAAACAAAGTTCATATTCTATAGAAAGGTCGAGCATGTTTGGTGTGATGGGGATTCGAACCCGAGATCCTCAGATTACGAGTTTAGTGCCGTAACCACATGGCCATGCCGGGCTCGTACTGTGCGTCTGAAAGTGTTCACAATAGTGTATATGTAAATTATTACGTTTTTCAATTATGTATGTAAATACGTTATACAATATTAATTTCGCTTCATGATTCATGTGCAAAAAGCTATTGATTTCTTGTAGTTTTACGCCTATTTATTTCTTCTGTGTTTTTACACCTCTTAATATCTTGTAGTATTTCTAAAAAATGATAGATGGCGCTACAGTAAATAGAAATATTAAAATTACTATAAGATGTGCATGGTTCTTACCCTTGCTTTGTTTGTTTTACATTGAGGAGTTTGATGTGTCTATTAATACATTATGAAAATATATATATATATATATATATATATTAAAGTATAACGTAAAACAAGATATATATTATTGGCAGAGTGATTAGTTTATATCATAAATCACTATCATATCACAAATTACTACTGTCATTATCAGTAGAGGCCCGGCATGGTCAGGTGGTTAATGCGTTCGACTCGTAATCTGAGGGTCGCAGGTTCGAATTCCCGTTACACCAAACGTGCTCGCCCTTTCAGCTGTGGGAGCATTACAAAGTGACAGTCAATCCCATTATTCATTGGTAAAAGAGTAGCCCAAGAGTTGACGGTGGGTGGCAATGACTAGTTGCCTTCCCTTTAGTCTAACACTGCTAAATTAGGGGCGGCTAGTGCAAATAGCCCTTGAGTAGCTTTGCGCGAAATTCAAAAAAAAATCAGTAGATAGATAAAAATAAAAGTTAAGACACGCATGAATCGAATATATTTAACAAAAACATTGGCTAAAATGTAAATCAGGATGTGTATCGAAGGGTCTGAGGCTCAAGACAAGATATTGCTAAATACAATCCGCATACTCAACTGTGAGTGAGTTATATACATATTTACGATTAATTTTGTTATTGAAAGAGCCTGCCGTAGGTTTTGTGACGGTAGGGGTCCTACATAGAAGAGTGGTTAGGACGCTCGACGCGCCCTCTGAGGGTCACGAGTTCAAATCCCTGTCCCACCAAACATGTTCGCTCTTTAAACCGTGGGGATGTTATAATGTGACAGTCAATACACTATTCGTTGGTAATATGGAATCGCAAACTTGCATGTATCTCTGCATGGACCCAACAAATCTACAAATGTAAATTGGTGAGGATCCAACAAGGGAAGATGAGTTACTGGTAAGGAAACGTCCATGAAAAGCCCAAAACGGAAAGTGCACAAGCGACAGTTTGTATGTATGAACCTTAATAGTTGTTTTGACGAAGATCCGTTGATACTCTGTAAAGTAGTTACATGGATATACAACAGACAGTCCTTTTATATTTGTACAGATATATGAGTTATGACATATGAAATATCGCGTGGTTATAAAGTAGTTACAATTTGCAAAAGTGTTTATATGTCATTTAAATATGTATGTCATTCGTATGTAATTATTATATTTTTCACGAAGATCTATACAAAGGTAATTTTGTTTGTCTGTTACTAAATTCTGAATAATAGGCTAGAGGGACAACATGTAGTAAAGTGGGGACATCGCCAGATTTGGTCCATTGTTTACTGACCTTCTCGTGGCATTTGAATCTCACTCTTATAACGCACCCAAAGTGCAAAAGCGTTTTTGTTGCAAGGAGCCGCGAACTCTGAATCCATATATTTGAAGCTTGAACAACCTAGTTAGTAAGCCACCCGTGACTTAAAAGAACGACCCTCATTATGGCACGTGATATGAAAGCAAGGCATGGTTCATGCACATAGTTTTATTCCCCACATTGGCTTAACGACAATCTGAGTGTTTTCAACATTAAATATCTCGTTTCGATACCCACGGTAAGCAGAGCACAAATAGTCCACTGAGTATCTGATTGCTTAGCAAAAAACAAGCTAATAAATAAAGTATTTTACAGGTATTATGTGTTGTATTACTGCCTACAAGCAAGTGTTTTAAGTATTACTGAAACGTGATAAAGCTTACAGAATAACACCTTCTTGATGAAGAGGAACCCACTTGAAGTAAAAACGTATTCTCAAGACGACTGGTATGGGTAATAAAACTTTAATTAAAATAAAGTACAAAACAACGTTTCGACCTTCTTAGGTCATCTTCAGGTTAACAAAGAGAGGGTAGAAACGTTGTTCTGTACTTCATTTTAATTACGGTTTTAATACCCGTACTAACAGTCTTGAGTGTACATGAATAACACCTTAATCAGTGATGACGAGAAAACCCACTTGTAGAGAAAGATATTTTCGTAAAAACGGCTGGTTTAGGTTGAGCAAAATTTTATGTAGAGAAGCGAACAACGTTTTGACTTTCTTCGGTCATCGTCAGGTTCACAAAGAAAGAAAGAGGTAACTGACCGATAGCTGACCACATGTATGAAGAACACCTTGTGCAAAACTGAATTTGAACACAGATATTATTATCATATCGTGTAAAATATACCTGAAATAATTCGTTTGATTGGAAATTAGAATACAGTTTTAGCACACACACACAAAATTCGCTTGCTCGTCTAGTCGAAAAATGTGTTAAATAATTTCTAATTTCAGACAATGAAACATGTGCAAACTGGCTCTTACACATGCAATTAGTGAGTGCACTTTCTTTGGATTCTTCTTTCACTTAAGTACGAAGCTACAAAATAGACTATTTGGGTTGTGTCTACCGCAGGTATCGAGCCTCAGATTTTACCAGGGCAACTAAAACCATTTAAGATGTAATATCAAAGACTAGTGAATGAGTCATTTAAGATGTAATATCAAAGACTAGTGAATGAGTCATTTAAGATGTAATATCAAAGACTAGTGAATGAGTCATTTAAGATGTAATATAAAAGACTAGTGAATGAGTCATTTAAGATGTAATATTAAAGACTAGTGAATGAGTCATTTCCCGGTGTAAGTATACAAAGGTATTGAAGATATGAAATGCAAACCGCGTTAATAAAAAGTAGTTAACTCGTTTAAGAGAATATTCAAAGTTTTTTCGCTTTCACTGTGTGGCTTTTATCGATTGATAAAAACAGTTTCGTGACACACTCAAGGGGAGCTTTTTGTATGCAGAATACATCAGGTGTGCTGTTTCTCTATTCGCATATCAAGCTATGTTGGAGAATTTACATACCGTATGTCAACCACTACCTAGTAAGTTATTTTATCGACGTTAGACAACCACGTGCATGCGAAAGGACTAGAAGATGTACATGTACACGTTTATAAATAAATGCATATCTCATAGTTGTTTATGAGCCTTTAAGTTCTATACAGTATAACCAAATAGGTATACAGCACGTGTAAGGCCAGGAGTTTCTATTGGTTAGTGCGTGTCACATGGTCAATGATTCAACTTCATGACCTGGTGTTGTACACGCTTCACACTCTTGCTTGTGGGCGCATTATAAGAGTAACAGTCAGTTTCGCTATTCGATTAAAAGTAACCGTATAGTCGGCGAGTGCTGCTGACTGGTTGTAGTCCATCTGTTCCGATTAAAAATTCTAGAAACGGCTATGCCTGAGCTCTGTAGTCTCTGATCTGATTGCTGTTGAGCGAAGTGTTATTCGCTTTAGAAACACTATGCTAACATCGTTAGGTTGGGCCCGGCATGGCCAAGCGTGTTAAGGCGTGCGACTCGTAATCTGAGGGTCGCGGGTTCGCATCCCCATCGCGCAAAACATGCTCGCCCTTTCAGCCGTGGGGGCGTTATAATGTTCGATCAATCCTAATATTCGTTGGTAAAAGAGTAGCCAAAGAGCTGGCGGTGGGTGGTGGTGACTAGCTGCCTTCCCTCTAGTCTTACCCTGCTAAATTAGGGACGGCTAGCACAGATAGCCCTCGAGTAGCTTTGTGCGAAATTCGAAAAGAAACAAAAATCGTTAGGTCGGTTGTTTTATATCAAGTGATCTCGAGGGATTATAACGCTAAAATAGCCCATTGTGTGACTTTCCACTTAACAACAACACAAACGGTTTTTACCGGTCAGTCGTTTTTGTTATGATCTAAATACAGCAACACGTCAGTCAATTGTGTATTACAGATTCTAATTTACACCACATGACCAAAGTTATGTGGACATCCCTTCTAATTAGTGGTTTAGACTATTTCAGCCACACCCATTGCTAACAGATGCATAAAATCAAGTATACAACCATGCAATCTCCAGAGACAAACATTGGCAGTAGAATGGGTCGCACTGAAAAACTCAATAACTTTCAACATGGCGCTGTTAAAGGATGCCACCTTTCCAACAAGTCAGTTCGTCCAATTTCTGCTCTGTTAGAGCTGACCCGGTCAACTGTAAGTGCTGTTATTGTAAAATTGAAACGTTTAAAAGCAATAACAGCTCAGCCACGAAGCGGTAGGCCACACAAGTTCACAGAACGAGACCGCAAAGTGCTGAAGCGCGTAGCGCGTAAAAATCGTCTGTCCACAGTTGCAACACTAACAAACTAGTTTCAAACTGCCTCTGAAGCAATGCAGCACGTGAACTGTTGGTCAGGAGCTTCATGAAATGGGTTTTTATAGCGGAGCAGCCGCACACAAGCCTAAGATCACCATGCGCAATACAAAGTGTCGGCTAGAGTGGCGTAAAGCACACCGCCATTGGACTCCGGAGCAGTGGAAATGCGTTATCTGGAGTGATGAATCATTCTTCACCATCTGGCAGTCTGGTGGACGAATCTAGGTTTGGCGGATGCCAAAAAAACGCTACCTGCCTGAATGAATAGTGCCAACTGTAAAGTTTTGTGGAGGAGGAATAGTGGTCTGGGGCTCTTTTTCATGGTTTTGGTTAGGCTCTTTAGTTCCAGTGAAGGGAAATCTTAATGCTACAACATGCAATGACATTATAGAGAATTGTGTTCTTCCAACTTTGTGGCAACTGTTTGGGGAAGGCCCTTTTTTGTTTCAACAACATAATGCTCCCGTGCACAAAGCGACGTCCATAAAGACATGGTTTGCCGAGATTGGTGTGGAAGAACTTGACTGGTTTGCACATGGCCTTGACCTCAAACCCATCAAACACCTTTGGAATGAACTGGAACGCTAACTGCAAGCCAGGCCTTCTTGCCCAAAATCAGTATCTGACCTCACTATTGCTCTTGTAGCTGAATAGGAGAAGCCATGTTCCAAATTCTAGTGAAACGACTTCCCAGAAGAGTGGAGGCTGTTATAGCAGCAAATGGGTGGAATCAACTCCACATCAATGTCCACGGTTTTGGAATGAACGTTCAACAAAGAGTAGCCCAAGAGTTGCCGGTGGGCGGTGATGACAAGCTGCCTTCCCTCTAGTCTTAGCCTGCTAAATTATGGACAGATAGTACAGATAGCCCTCGTGTAGCTCTGCACGAAATTCAAAACAAACCAAACTAACTACTTGACCAAGTTTATTTTATTGATCAATAATTAGATTTCTTAATACACGTATAGCATAAAAAAATTTCTGGCGTTTTTCTTAATATTTTTATCAGTTATTACTTTTTCCTCTGTAAGTTATTTTTATGGACTGGGCGCGGTCCAGTCGTTGATATTTTATGATGAAACGTTGTTTTTCTAAGCGAAACTAAGTTTTGTTTTAAGTATTTAAAAAAATTAAAATTAGCTAGGTGATATTCCCGCTTTAATTAGTTTTGTGCGATTTTTTTTTTATTGTGTGAGCAGTAAGGGTTACAAGGGTTTGTTTGCTGTTTACCGTAAAGTTATGCAATGGGCTATCTATGCTGTGCCCACCATGGGTAACAATATCCGAATTTTAGCATTATAAGCCGACAAATTTGGGGGTTAATTTAGAATAGTAATTTTAAACATGCAGTGTGCGTTATGATAAAATGAACCCATGATACTGACCTCTCAAGTTTAAGGCACACACACACAGATATATATTTATATAGACAGTCTCTTGTAGTGTAAAATTCCTTCTTCATATTTGCTCTACTCTCGGTATATAGATAAAAAACAAATTAAATATTTCATACAATCAACACAAAAAATTATAAATCATTTCCTGGGATTTGGTTTGAATTTCGCGCAAAGCAACTCCAGGGCTATCTGCGCTAGCTGTCCCTAATTTAACGTTGTAAGACTAGAGGAAAGGCAGCTAGTTATCACCACTACGTTTTGCCAACAAATAGTGGGATTAATCGTAACATTATAACGCTCCCACGGCTGAAAGGACGAGCATGTTTGGTGTGACGGGGAATCGAACCCGCGACTCTCGGATTACGAGTCGAGTGCCTTAACAACCTGGTCATGCCGGGTCATTTCATTGGGACGTACGTTCCGCTACTGAAGCTAATTATTCTGCACGTTCTTTCTATTTTTTATATGTTTTTTAATCACATGCATCAGTAATATTTCATAATAGATTTGCGACACTTATTTTTTATTATTTTACAACAAGAAACGTGGCGCTGTAAGAAAGAATGTTAATTGTCTTACGTTGTATCGATAACGTTGCGTGAAGAAAGATTTGACCTCGACTTCAAAGCATTTTTGAAAAAAAAATATCGTGACGTGTGCAAAGAAACGTGACAGCAAACAATAATATTTATATTTTTACATTAAAAGAAAATTAAAAAATAAGTAATTAAAGCTATCTAGTCTCGGATTTGATCCCCGTCACCAAACATCCTTGTCCTCGTGTGGGTGTTATGATGTGACGGTCAGTCCCACTTTTCGTCGGTAAAATATTAGCTCGAGAGTTGACGATGGATGGTGGTAACTATAGTTACCACACCTCTCGTGTATCACTTCAAATTATGGACGACAGATAGCCCTTGAGTAGCTTTGCACAAAATTGTAAGACGAATAGATGTCCAAAAATAGCAACAAAAACCAGTGAACTTTGCACTGAATAGTACATTACTACTTATTTAATTAAATATTAAAACTTGACTTTTTGATCTCAGTACGGATATTTTCCTACCTATTGTTTCTTTAAGCTCGTGCGCAAATTTGTAATCGAATCATGAAGTGCACGTGCGTCTTGCTCTACCTTTAAATTTATCAAATACAGTTCTCATGAAAAATTGTGGACAAGTTGAAAACTCTTTTGGTTGCCTAACAGGAGCAACCTGGTACTTTGTAGAGATGCGAATGAGCCAATATAGGTTCTATCGAAGGTAGCGAACTGTGATTCCTTTAATTAAGTTGACAAACTAAAACAATCTGCTCATAAATAGCAAAGAGTTACTTTGTTAATTTGTTGAGCTTTGACTAGTTGCTAGAGAGCTTAGAAATAAAAATGATCATAAGTGGCTTATACAAATAAGTAGGTAAGATGGAACAGTATTGTAACTGCATCTGAGAAATAGCGTGGTAAGTTGGACGACACTGACCGGCTTTTATAACTCACCTGGTGTTTGGGGGGACACCAAATTCATATTCACGTGAGAGAGAAAGAGGAGTTATTTGAAGACTTCTGGGCCTGGCATGACCAGGTTGTTAGGGCACTTCATCTGCACTCTGAGAGTCGCAGTTTCAAGTTCTCGTCTCACTATACATCATCACCCTTTCAGCCGTGGGGGCGTTATAATGTTTCTATCAATCCCTGTTATTGAAACGTTAGCTCAAGATGTGGCATTGGAGAGTGATGAGTAGCAGTCTTACTTCTAGTCCTTTGCTGTTAAATTAGGGACAGCTGGTGCTGATCGTCCTCGTGCAGATTTACGTGAAATTCAAACCACACTTAATTGAATACCTCTAACTATCCATGAGAAGACGCGTGGAAAATTGAATGATCTTAACTGCTTATTATAAAAACCTCATAACTTGAAAAGTATTGGCTTCCTAGTAGAATTAAACTAGCATATTGAAGAATCATGAGTTGTACGTTAGTATAACTTGATAACTTAAGCAGATTGTTAAGTCTGAAGGCTCGCTGTGCTAAAATTCGAGGCTTGATTTAAACAGCGGACGTAACACAATAAAACCAAAGTTGAAATTAAACATAGTTATTTTTCTGGCTTTTTACGTTTTGTAGCCTACAGAGCTCGTAATTCATTTCCTGATTCTTGGCATACGTACTTTTTGCTGACGTCACGACAGTACAACCTGCAACGTTAAGCGTTTCTTATACGACGTCATTTGGGTATTTACTGGCTGACTGACAGACAACACAATATTTTGTAGTAGTGCAAATGGTTAGGCCCCGCATGGCCAGGTGTGTTGAGGCGTTCGACTCGTAATCTGAGGGTGGCAGGTTCGAATCCCCATTGCACCAAACATGCTCGCCCTTTCAGCCGTGTGGGCGTTATAATGTGACGATCAATCCCACTATTCGTTGGTAAAAAAGTAGCCCAAAAGTGATGTGGTGATGACTAGCTGCCTTCCCTCTAGTCGTACACTGTTAAATTATGGATGGCTCGCGCAGATAGCCCTCGTGTAGCTTTGCGCGAAACTCAAAACAAACAAACAAACAAAGCAAATGGCTAAGTCGACCTCTTTTCTGGGAAAATAAAAGATTTTTTTAACTTATCGGTACATGCCGTTTTATTTTTATTTTTTTACATTTCAAAATCAAGAAATGTCTTCAAATAATCTGGATACTTTTAGGACCTTTTATGCAAATTAGAATTTCTGTATCACACTGGAAAGTGGTTTGTTTTACCCTTTCTGCAGAGTTAGAAGCAAAATGTGACACTCAGCTTAAGATTCACGGCTGGTTACAGAGAGCTTGTAGACGATCTCTAGGAAAGCTCGTGGCTGGTAAAATAAATTCACACAAAGGAAATGGTTGAAAAAAGTTCTTCCACGTGAAGCCGTAGATGAGTGTGAGGACATTACTGTCAGTCGATCATTAAACGTAAAGGCATGAACCATGCAAGCAATGATAATATGTTTTTGTTTTTTGTTGAACAAGAATTGGACATTTTTGTGGATGTTAGGCTGATTGTGTGTTTGTGTTATTTAAAGATCTGTTTGCCCGAGGTCCTCTTGGCTGCGATAACTTAGTTGTCTGCTTCATTTCTAGATAATGTTTAATTTGATTGGATGTAAGGGAAAGGTGGTTCACGTGTACTGCACGTGATACCTGATGACTTAAAATGTTATTATAGATCGTTGTGTGTGTGTTTTTAGAGGTTATTTTTCACTGATGTAATTGGCTTTTGTTTTTTTACCAATTATTTTGGCACATGTGTTTTTTCCAATCAACCTGTGAAGAGACGAAAAACCAATTTACAAAAAAGAGAGAGGCGGGTGTTCAACTAAATTTTGACCATTTGGTGAGGTCATGAAACAAGAAGAAAACGACCTAGGATGAAATATGAGTGACATTGTTTGCATATCTCACGTAAACAATATATGGCTAATTTCTAACTTATTACTCCGTTATATTAGTGTATATTTATCGCAAACCTTGTTTGTTCTTTATCACTTGAGATTTTTCTTTTTCTATTGAGGAACATTTTTGTTTCAATTTAATTTATGTAAAGTAATTTGAACATATTTTGCCGAGCTCGTTAAATTCCTTAGATGGTTTCCTGGTCGTTTTGATAAAAGTGTAAAACCAACATTTAGCATTCTATATTATCTGGATTGAGCCTAACGGGTCATAGGTAATGCATATAACGAATATATTGTAGTTGGAAAGTACTATCATTATACATTCTTCAAGAGGTATGGCTGCCGACTTACAACGCTAGAAAACGGGTTTCGATACTCATGGTGGGCAGAGCACAGATAGCCCTTTGTGATTAACTATAAGCAGACAAACAATACGTTGTTCTGTGTATCTCAGGACGGCTGCTATGGATATTAACACTTTGACCAAAATAAAACAGATAACAACGTTTCGACCTTCTTAGGCCATTTTCAGGTTAACAAGAAGGCGAAGATCACCTGTGAAGGTCGAAGCGTTGTTCTCTACTTTATTTTAATAAAAGTTTTAATACCTATACCAGTCGTCTTGAGATACATTATTTCTTTAAGTGAGTTTCTCATCATTGCGAAATACATTCTTCTAATTACACTATGTAACACAAACTTTGTTCCTGGATAGTATGTGTTATTTCTTAATTGCTTATGTTGTAAAAGTACAGAAAATGGTCATTATTCCCTTCCAACTTTGCTTTTGTGACCTGGATAATGAAATTTAGAAATTAACCTATTTTCTGTGTAAAAACGGGCAAATTTTGACATTTTCATTCACATAAGGTCTGTATAAAACAACATATGAATCAAG
This sequence comes from Tachypleus tridentatus, assembly GCF_004210375.1. NCBI lineage: Eukaryota > Metazoa > Arthropoda > Merostomata > Xiphosura > Limulidae > Tachypleus > Tachypleus tridentatus. The sequence goes on from NC_134835.1 coordinate 35,221,790, forward strand.
ATTTACATGTGTTTATACTTAAAGTTATACAAAAATGAACAAAAATGTTTAGAAGTGAGTTGTTTTTCGAGATTTACGACTGTAATGTAAATCACTTTCACGTATCAACCCCCAAATATAGTCTCCTATCATGTTTTCGTTATACGTTTCCAGGTCACAAAAGCAAAGTTTAAGAGAAAAATAGGTCTTTTCCATTTACTTCAGGTATAATTAATTGGGAAATAACACTTTCTGCCCAGGAACAAGAAAAAGTAAAAAATTGTGTTACATAGTGTTATTTAACCCTTTCGCTGTTGGACGCAACTTCGTGATGACGAGAAACCCACTTAAAGTAAAAATGTATCTCGAGACGACTGGCATGGGTATTAAAACTTTATTTGAATTACATACTTTGGACTAAAATTTTTTGGAATTTATTTTTTAGAGTTTGTTCATAACTGTAACGTTTACAAAACCTGAGTATTACATGTAATACTCAAGCGTATAGAGGTACTTTTACACTTGCTACGTTTTTAGTATCATTGATTGCTCAATATTCTAGAGTATTTCATCATCGTTGTCACTTGCACGATACCGGTCTATATAATAGTTTGAAGGGAAAATTATACTCTTCTTAGACCACTAGTAACAAATGGTTTAAATGGTGCGCTTGGTTTAATAAAATCCAATTTTAATATATCGGCTTTAAATATCATGTATGATATTCAAAACAGTGAAAAGGCTAAAATTGCGTCTATGTTATAACAAATGGAATGCATAAATAGTGTTCCGACCACTGCTGTGTTTCTTGTGTCCCAGCCTGTCTGATGAGCTCTGGATTGAGCAAAACGCGTCGTCGGCAGTGTGTATGACGAATATAGTATGGCTCGAATATTATTACTGTACATCCTTATAATTCTGGAAAATCTCTAAGAGACTAGATAAAGGTTATAGTTTTTAAAATTATAACATTTCTATATTGGGAGGATATGACGTCAGAATTAATCTCGGGCATTCAAAAATACGAAGTGTATTTCTTCTTATTTTCAACATTTGTCTGTGTCTTCACGAAACGTCTTAAGTTACAACGTAAGAATGTAACTTTTAAAAAAATTGCGCCTTTTCAAGTCCCAAAGAAGTCTTAGTCGTAATTATCGATCATCACTGAACTTTTATTTTTCACTCACGAAACGATATATTTACGCCTGATGATCGCTGTATTATTCGAAAACAACAGTAATGACTTATCGTATCTATAGTTGTTCTAAAAATGTTTTTTTTTACGTCCGACAACTCTTACCTAATGATTTGCTTTTATAAACACAATTGACTTACACATGTAATCATTCGATAAGAAACACTATTTGGATAGAAGCTGGACCAATCTTTTGCTACAGCTATAAGAAAATAAACAAACAAAAAATTATAGTATGATTCACATTTCTTCCATCACCGGAGATTACCTTTTATGTGTGTGTGCTTTTTAAGGAATCTCGGCGAGCGCTTTTGCTATGATAAAGCAATGCCATTTCTTTGTTTATTCACTGATAGATAGCTTACTTAATTATATATTTATACAGGAATTCAATGGATAAGCATGTAATAGCCTGAAGATATCATTGTACACAATATTTTACGGTTTCTCGTTGACCGTTTTAAAAACATTTCACTTACCATAAATCTTCAATAAAACAATAAGTCTGTCATCCTTCTATTATTCAACACATAAACATGTCCGCAGGTGCTCCTGTTTACTCGGTTTTTAGGAATTCTAATCATGCATTACGAATTACGCAAGAGTTGCACATTTATTGAGAGATAAAAGTAATTTTAATTAACAACAACTTACGCGTCGAGATTGTCTGCACTGCGCAAAATGTTTTAAAATTCCATTTTTTTATGGCTGTTTGTTTTAGAATTTGTGCGCAAGGCTATGTGAGGACCTTCAGCACATAACTCTTCCTAATGTTAAAGTAATACATAAAGGTTGTTGTTTAGAATTAAGCACAAAGCTACACAATGGGCTATCTGTGCTCTGCCCACCACGGGTATCGAAACCCGGTTTTTAGCGTTGTAAGTCGGCAGACATACAGCTGAGCCACTGGGGGATAAATACATAAAGGAAGCAGCTAAATAACATTGTTTAATGGAGATTCTTAATGTTATTCTTATCTGGCAAAATAGTGGGATTTCACCTTCACTCCCACAGCGTATACATGATCTCAGAGTGCGGGACGCGAGCAACGAATCCTCTGATTCATAGTTCCAGTATGCTATCCACTGAAACATGCTCGACTGTCACGGCTACTGAAACAAGTGATACATTTTTTTTTTTTAAACGTTCGCGACCCTGGACTGATTTCCATTCAGTCTCTCTAACATAGCGAGTGAGTTTCCAAGTCTACATATCACAGATTGGCTGATAAATGTTCATTCATTTGCTTCTTAACTCAATTCTTTGAGTCGCGACAAACTGAGTTAAAATTCATGACCTACTCAATTTATAGCGCAATGCTAAAAATTGTTTGAATTGTGACCCACCTTTCAAGAACCATATGCCCGGCATGGCCAGGTGGGTTAAGGCGTTCGACTCGCAATCTGAGGATCACGGGTTCGAATCCCCGTCGCATCAAACGTGCTCGCCCTTTCAGCCGTGGGGCGTTATACTGTTACGGTCAATCCCACCACTCGTTGGTAAAAGAGTAGCCAAAGAGTTGGCGGTGGGCGGTGACGAATAGCTGCTTTTCCTCTAGTCTAGTCTTACACTGCTAATTTAGGGACGGCTAGCGCCGATAGCTCTCGCGTAGCTTTGCGCGAAATTTAAAACACAAACCAACAAAATGAAAACGAAAACCCCTTTTACTGGTTCAAACGATACTCGTAGCATCTAAATAAAAAACTGGACAAAAGTGTGAGAAAACCTTGGCTGAATTCAGAAGTTGAGGTAAGCATAAAAAATATATATATGTGAAGAATTCCTTGAAAAATTGTTTACACAAAAGTAATTTTTTATTATGAAGTAGGATTTAGTAGACGAGTTGGATGAAATCTCTCCATCTGCTCATTTCTTCAATCTATCTTTTGGTGCTGCAGTTTTATATATAATACATATGTATGTTTTTTTCAAAATCAAATTGCACACCTTTTATGAAAACAACTAGTTTGAGGTGTTTTAAACCCCAATTTTGTTTTCTTATGGAGGAAACTTGTGAACAATCGTGATTTTTAACATGTGGTTTTAGTGTACTTTACTATTACGCACAAAGCTACAAAACAGGGTATCTGCGCTGTGCCCATCACGAAACCCGTTTTCGTTTCGTTTTTTGCCAGCTATTTTTGATTCGAGATGTTTATAATTATTTACTATTGTGTTTATCGCCTCGTTATTTAAAGGGTAAAATAAATTGACATTATAATAATCTCATGTTGATTTATCTCCTTCATTAGAAAAGGTGTCATGTAGCTGTTTCATGTTGAGTTAACCACATACTTCATGTTAACATGTTTTTAACAGAGAACTGTTATTTTAATCTACGTGGTCTGGAAGCAATTTTGCTACTGGTGATGAAGTAATCACCATGGATAATACACAAAACGGAACTAAACACAAAGCAGATTTCTTCTGGATATCTTTGGTTGGTTAAGATTTAACAGTAGCCATACGAAGTGAAGGTAACGGAGCTATATATACGTGTTTTGAAATTCGCGCAAAGCTACACACAAGAGCTATCTGCGTAGCTATAAAAATAGGTCTTTTCCATTTACTTTAGGCATAAGCAATTGGGAAATAACATTTTCTGCCCAGGAACAAGAAAAAGTAAAAATTTTGTTACATAGTGTTATAACTGTCATGAAACTGGATTTTTTTCGGAAAGTGAAATGTGCAGAAAGAAACTAAGGGTTAAAAGTGGGGTCAGGTTTACTCTGTGAACCACAAACCATTATATCTGTGACCTTAGTTCTTAAAAAGGCCACATCATTAAGCTTGTGCTGAACCGTTTGGAAAACCATACAAGCTGAATGTTGTTCCACGTGGTTATCGTAATATCGAAAACATTAGTGAACGTTCGATGAAAAATTCTATCGAACATGTAGCTTTGACTCCCAAATGGCACAGCGGTGTATCTGCGGACTCACATTGCTAAAAACAGGGTTTCGATACCCGTGGTGGGCAGAGCACAGATAGTCTATTGTGTAGCTTTGTGTTACATTCTAATGAAACAAACAAATCATATGGCTTTGATTGTTTACTTACTGACAAACAACATCACTGAGCTTGAAGTTTGACGCTCTTATCTACAAACTCTGAGACTCAAAAGCATATTTATGTGCAAGAAACAAGAACGAATAAGTTTAAATCATGGTTTCTGTAACCATGTCAAAGTAATAGGGATTCTGCACAGCGAACACTGCAAGTCCAACCGCACCAGTTACTTCAATGACAGTGACCCGCGTAGAACAGGTAATGATAAATAACGTGACGTATTCTTTTTACACTTACGTTATCGAAAACTGAAAAGTGTAAGCTTGTAAGACTTATGATGTCACTGAAAGAACGCTTTGCAAATACGTTGAGCTAAATGTGTGCATATTTAATAAATCTAACACATGCTGGACTCAGATGAAAGTTATTGTGACGGTAATTTGTTTGATTGTTTTTAAATTTCGCGCAAAGCTACACGAGAGCTATCTGCGCTAGCCGTCCCTAATTTAGCAGTGTAAAACTAGACGGAAGGCAGCTAGTCATCACCACCCACCGCCAACTCTTTGGCTACTCTTTTAACCAACGAATAGTGGGATTGACCGTCACATTATAACGCCCCCACGGCTGAAAGGGCGAGCATGTTTGGTGCGACCGGGATTCGAACCCGACGGTAATTTGAACTTAAAAACATTATTAATTTCGTTTCTCCTTTAATTTTATTTTCAGGGCATTTTGTCGCAACGTTTCAACCTTCAACAGGTAAAGCTTCAACTTTTTTATCACCTTGTGAATAACTTTAATTAATTGTTTATTACCAAACGCGTATGCATAAAAATAATTATTTTCTTATTTATTTAAACAAAGAAAGCACGTGTAGCAATACTGCAGATATTTTAATGGAAAAATGAGAAAAATATATATATTTTTTAAATATTAACTTGGACTGTCTATGAAATTTGATATCTAAGAAAAACTAAGCATTGTCCTAATTTACTAGTTTGTTTGTTTGTTTTGAATTTCGCGCAAAACTACTCGAGGTCTATCTGCGCTAGCCGCCCCTAATTTAGCAGTGTATGATTAGAGCTAGTCATCACCACCCACCGCCAACTCTTTGGCTACTCTTTTACCAACGAATAGTAGGATTGACCGTAACATTATAATGTCCCCATGGCTGAAAGGGCGAGCATGTTTGGCGCAACCGGGACTCGAACCCGCGACCCTCGGATTACGAGTCGAGTGATTTAACACGCTTGACCGGGTCGATTTACTGGTTACGATGTAGTTTCATTGAATCGTTCTTATGGGCAGAAAGATAAAACAGTATAAAATCTAAACAGATAAAGAAATTAACCATTTTTAACTCGATACGGGCAGGATGAATTCATCGAGCAACGACCGAATATTTACTGTTCTTATTTTCTTTTTTCAGAGGAAGCCTTTCTTCCCAGTACCGTTTAATGACACAAGGTATCACCTCGTGGACATTGGAGTAATCCCGAAGTTTCTATTACACGTTCTTTCTGTGCAACTGTGTGACAACGGTTTCAAGCGTTCTTTCTCGTCATCACAACATTGTAAAGATTACCAACAATACAACTGAACGAAGACCAATCAAACCAACAATATGTAAATATTGTATTTCTTTGTTATTGTTGGAAAGTTAATCGAATAGATTTTCACAGAAGGTCATATTATAACTGTTGCCAAAAGAAACTGAAGGTTTTAAGCATTGTTATACCGACAGTTTGTAAAAGACAGTTTTATTGAAATTGCCACGACGGTTCGTGCAAGTGTTCTTGTTTTCTGCCTGAAATATAGTTCTGTCAGGGTGTCGTACCCTACTAAAACGTTGACTTTCCAAAACTTGTCATTCTGCTTTAAACTGAATTCTGTGGGCACAGTGAACAGTGAAGTGGTGTACCGCATCTGACAGCAGTTTACGAGCAGCTCGGATCAGCAGAACGTTTACAATGGTTTCTGTAACGAGTTCTGTAAATAGAGATTGCATTCTTACGTTAGGCTTACTTTTGTTAGGACTGTGGAAACCTGTAGCGTCAGAATCCAGTAAAATCGTTCCACGTGGTAAGTTTTTCTTTTCTTTACCCTACTTCTCATGTTAACTCTGCCTATAACTAATCTATTTTTTAAATACCCCTTTCAGTTTTGTAAGCCTCTCTTGCAACGCCCTCTAAGATTTTTGTTTTGTTGTTTTGAATTTCGCGCAAAGCCATTCCAGGGTTATTTGCACTAGCCGTCACTAATTTAACAGTGTAAGACTAGAGGGAAGGCAGCTAGTCATCACCACCCACCGCTAACTCTAGGACTACTCTTTTATCAACGAATAGTGAGTTTGGTTTGGTTTGAATTTCGCGCAAAGCTACTCAAGAGCTATCTGCGCTAGCCGTCCCTAATTTAGCAGTGTAAGATTAGAGGGAAGGCAGCTAGTCATCACCACCCACCGCTAACTCTAGGACTACTCTTTTATCAACGAATAGTGAGTTTGGTTTGGTTTGTTTTGAATTTCGCGCAAAGCTACTCAAGAGCTATCTGCGCTAGCCGTCTCTAATTTAGCAGTGTAAGATTAGAGGGAAGGCAGCTAGTCATCACCACCCACCGCTAACTCTAGGACTACTTTTATCAACGAATAGTGAGTTTGGTTTGGTTTGTTTTGAATTTCGCGCAAAGCTACTCAAGAGCTATCTGCGCTAGCCGTCCCTAATTTAGCAGTGTAAGATTAGAGGGAAGGCAGCTAGTTATCACCACCCACCGCCAACTCTTGGGCTACTCTTTTTAGAAACGAATAGTGGGATTAACCAATATGTAATAACGCCACCTCACGGTTGAAAGGGTGAGCATGTTTGGTGTGACGGGGATTGGAACCTTCGACCTTCTTATTACGAGCCGAGTGTCTTAGCGGCCTGGCCATGTCAGGTTTTTTTCATTGTAATTCAAGTACAAATGAACAATAACACTGCACAACAATTTTTTTTGAAAAGTTTTGCTTCCTGAAAAGAATTTGCTGATTGTGACAGGTACCTGGTGGGTATGCACAAATATAGTTTTGGTTTTGCTTCATCACGTAGGAGAAATAGACAGTTAACTGTTTACCGGCAATAACGTATTTAATTGCGTTTATGTTTCTAATACGCTATTAAGTTCAACATAATTAAAAGTGTTTTGCTCCTGATTTCTGTTTGTATTCAATGTCCGTTGCGTCATGTTGCAGTGTGCAATAGTAGTCAGCAAACATTGAGGGATTCCAGTTGTTCTGATATCGTTTTTCCGTTGTAGCAATGTCCTGGTGAAAACTGAATATTTCGATGAAACGGTACGTGATGGGCAAATTTCGATGTGATTTTCGTGATCAGCAGCCAAAAATCTATAAAGAACACCCAACAGTATTCAAGAAGTAAAAACTGTGTTGTGCAGTGCTATTGGTGTTAAATATAAATAAATAACGTTATATTATTAATCCTTACCCTAATTCTGATTTGTAAATAACATAAATAAAACTTAAAATAACAACACTTCACGTACTTAATTCGGTTCGCACCAGAACAGATGTTGTTCAAGACGTAATGGTATTAGTTAGCGTATGAACCATTAGTGTGTGTCTGTCAAATTCCGTCCGTCATGACACGTCTTGGAACTTAACGAAAGGGCTCGACGGTACTGGATATAGTACATGGAAATATTATTACATAATTTTACTTTGTTTTACCGCTGTCCCAGCAGGGGAACCGCAAATTTGTGTTTTACAGTTCTTATGGACGTTTTTACATTTTGTTTTTAAATTCACAGCTAGGTTTTAGGGAAGTAACTTTTGATGTCCTACGATTAATTACAAATTTAAATAACTCCGTTCAGAGTGATGGGCACTCCATCTAGTATGTAAATAAAACAGATTTCTTCAAGTAATAAACATTTATAATACATTTTGCTGATTAGCGTGCCATCTGTAATATAAAGTATAGTAAGTGGAAAAAGAAAAAAAACAAAAAAACAACTGTCATAGAACATTAGGGATCTGGGAAAGAAGTTAGTGTGACCTGTGTTTTACCAGTTTTACATGTTCCTTCCAGTCACCAACCGAGGACTTCCATTTAATCCAAGTTGTTAGTTTGGGCTGGTTCTTTAACAAGAAATATTTTATCACTTGGGAAATTAGTTAGCATAAAGACCAATCAAGTGAAGACGAACAAAAATTATCCTGCCATACACTGGTACTGGTGAAAAGGAATATTTGTGGAGTGATTACGATAATTTTACTTGAATGTGACAGAATTTCGTATCTAACTTCCCATAAATACCTAACAATTTTTCACACGAACAGTGTTACCATAAAATACTAATAATTTTATACCACTAGATAGCGTTAAAAGAAAACGAAGTATATATGTATATATAAGCCGTATAATCTTGTTTGTTTGTTTGTTTTTCATTTTCGCGCAAAGCTACACGAGGGCTGTCTGTTCTGCATAATCTTACTCCACACTAATATTTTTGTTTTTCATTTTCGCGCAAAGCTACATGAGGGCTATCTGTTCTGCATAATCTTACTCCACACTAATATTTTTGTTTTTCATTTTCGCGCAAAGCTACACGAGGACTATCTGTTCTGCATAATCTTACTCCACACTAATATTTTTGTTTTTCATTTTCGCGCAAAGCCACACGAGGACTATCTGTTCTGCATAATCTTACTCCACACTAATATTTTTGTTTTTCATTTTCGCGCAAAGCTACACGAGGGCTATCTGTTCTGCATAATCTTACTCCACACTAATATTTTTTGGTTAGAAGAGTTTGTTTTGTTTGTTTGGAATTGCCCCCGCTTGTACAACGGTATGTCTCCGGATTTACAACGCTAAAAACAGGGGTTCGATTCCCCTCGGTGAGCTCAGCAGATAGCCCAATGTGGCTTTGCTATAAGAAAATACACCCACATTGTTTGGAATTAAACATAAAGCTATACAATGGGCCATCTGTGCTATGCCCACCACGGGTATCGAAACTCGGTTTATTGCGAGGCGAGTCCGCGGATATGCTGCTGTGCCACTAGGAGGAAGTTGAGAGAGAATACGTCATATGGATAGTATTTCTAGAGGTGTCGATCCCATAACACTTCCGAATCTTAAAAGAACTTGTGAATCGTAGTATCTTCTATCTTCTGTAAAAACACTGAACTTATGAATACAGTTTGTTGCCATTTTTAAATGATTTATATCCTCTCAGCTGTTCTCCATCTTTATCTTAGGTGCATAAAGTGACTGGAAGGGTCAGGAGAGTACGTCACTGTTGAAGCTCGGAGAATGATTGTTCCATCTATCACCTTTAATGTGACAGGTACATAAAGGTACATAAATATACGTCTACAAAATCTAAATAGACGTGTGTTAACAACCTCCTATTGGGAGTAATAACGTTCCCTGTAAAGTAGCCAGCGTTGGAGGTCTCTGAGGCTGTATGTTGTGTCATGCTGTAGGAATTACGATACTGATGGGTTTGTGAAACGTGACCCAGTTTTAGGTACTGGTTTAAGTGATACTTTAGATTTGCAAGAAGCATCACCGTCGTAAGCCTAAGTAGAATATGAATAAACCGTGGTCGTGAAGCTTTATGAATGTTAATAAATGTTACCTGAACGTTTCGAAAGTCCCTAAAAACTTTCGTCAATGATTCGAATATCCTGTAAAACTAACATAATGCCATTGTTTTTTTCTACTCCGTATTTGCTTTTTGTCGTTCCATCATTGATAATAAAGGCCAATACAGCGATTTCGGACATTAAACTATGTTTTAAACAGTAACGTCTAAAGGAGTGTGTTTACACATCTGTGGAATTAGTTTTCAGTTACGGAACAGCGGCTCACAGAATGGCTCTGAGGTTGATCTAATTACAGTTTTGGATTTAATAGATTAAATCAAACCTGCCCCCCCGCTGGTACAGCAGTAAGTCTACGGATTTGCATCACTAAAACCAAGGGTTTGATTACCCTCGGTGGACTCAGCAGATAGCCCGATGTGGCTTTGCTATAATAAAATGCAACCACATACATTGATTTACTCTAATCCTACTTAAAGTAATTTCAATTTGAGGGTAGGCTGGTAAAGATCCTGATGAGAAATAAAACTGGATCGGGTAAACGCATGCGACATGCTTCGTATTGTTGTCGCACTAAAATATAGTTTATAAAAACGAGAAAAAATCTCTTGATTAATCTACTTTAATCCTAAAATAATTTCAAGTGCCGCGGATATTGAGGATTTCTTTTTTTTTATACTTTGAACACAAAATGTTAAGTCAACACATTTAATTAATTATTGTATTCACACATTACTGTCATTGGAAAAATTTTAATTGTATATTTAAAACTTTTGTGCATCGCTCCCACATTTTGTTAGTTATAGGTTTACTGCTAGAGGGCTCTTTTTGACGATTATAACTATCTTAATTTGTTTGTTTTTTTAGACCAAAGCTACATTACAGGGAATTGAGTCCCAGATTTTACCGTGTAAAAATTGCCGTTGACCCTCGGGGTTGGGGACAAATTATATTCAGACTTTTTAACCGAAGAAGTTGTTGGTTTTAGTGCAATGTTACACAATATACTGCTTTGTGTCCATGGTGGAGAATCAAACCTCATATTTTAGCGTTCTAAAAGCTTACCGTTTGACCCGGCATGGCCAAGCGTGTTAAGGCACTCGACTGGTAATCAGAGGATCGCGGGTTCTAATTCCCGTCACACTAAACGTGCTTGCTCTTTCAGCTGTGTGGGCGTTATAATGTAACGGTCAATCCCACTATTCGTTGGTAAAAGAGTAGCCCAAGAGTTGGCGGTGGGTGGTGATGAGTAGCTGCCTTCCCTCCATTTTACACTGCTAAATTAGGGACGGCTAGCGCAGATAGCCCTCGTTTAGTTTTATGAGAAATTCAAAACAAACCAACCAAAACGAATTTGTTTTGAAGGAAGCGGTCAAAGAGCACCTGACCCTCCAGTGTACATATGATACCCGAGAGAGAGAAAATTTGCTTTGCTTAGCCATGTTTCAACAAGTTATTTATAATAATAATTAAAAAAAAGGTAATTCCCAAATTTATCAGAACAAAACAGAAATTGAAAAAGAAAAAAAAAAACACAATGTATTTTATTCAGTTTTCTTAATATCGTGATAAGAAAAAAGAAAGAAAAACAACAACAAATTGCAACATGGATTTATCTTTCCGACGCGCGAAAAACGTTCGACAGTACAGCATTAACTGTAATTCGTTGTCAGTCAGGTGACGTGGGTGAAGCAGTGGATGAAGACAGATGTGAGCGGACTAACCTATCAACCGTCCTTAGCTGACAATGAAAAACGAAAAACAAAACTTGTAAAACTGCGCGAGGAAATGTAGGCCTAACTCATACATTAAAAAATGAAGAAGAAAACCTAATATAATTTTACCCAGATATCCGAAAGCATCATTAGAGTACGGGTTGTGTAATTTGATCCTCTACCAGCTACTCGTTCTGAACATTCAGCCATTTTATCTTGATGGTACTGGAATTAGAATATCTGAGCTTGAATAGTGAATCTAACAGCACGTGACGCGAGTTTAAAATGAGAAAGTATTCGCTCGAGAAGTTGAAAGAAAAAAGGGGCAATGTTTGTGTTCGGTTTTGAGCTTTGTAAAGTTCTTTGTAATAATAGAGTGTGGTCCAAAAACTTTTAATTTTTCCTTTTCGTAAATACTTTGTTATCTTTATAGGAATTTATTTTAACTGTATTACTTACTAGTGACGTTTTTTAGCCTCTTGTGATACGAGAAACATTAACTAAACGAAACTATAAAGGGAGTACTAAAGATTACCTTCACCAAACATACGTAATTCTGCATATAATTCCTTATCGTCTGAAAATCTTGAGTGCTTTTAGGCACATAGAAACTCCATTATTGATTACAAATGGAAACGAATAGTACGATATGCTCGTTCCAATTCCCTTTACATGTTTGGTCACTCTAAATTACGTACCACACACAAATATTAATAGATCATAGATGGATCTAAACACCCTGTTATTTAAATATGTGCGTGTGTATATATTAACATTGGTAGTGGTTTGCCATTTATGTTCAAGAATAAACAAAAATAACAACGCCGTTCGGTCATTGTCCGTGATAAAACAATGAATTCATTGTTCTTAAGATGATTAAATCTATGTTTCTTGGTTCTTATTTTTTAATCCTCTGATGAAATTTTACTAGAATATTTACTGTTATATGTACTATAATCAAATGTCCTTGTTTAATAAGCAGCTAGCCCAAACCTATTAAACAAACACAATATGGGAATAAATCATTCTTTGGTTTATTTTTGAATTTCGCGTAAAGCTATACGAGAGTTATCTGTGCTAGCCGTCACTAATTTAGCAGTGTAAGACTAGAGGAAAGGCAGCTAGTCATCACCATCCACCGCCAACTCTTGAGCTACTCTTTTACCAACGAATAGTGGGATTGATCGTAGAAGTATAACGCTCCCACGGCTGAAAGGGCTAGCATGTTTGATGTGACGGTTATTCGAACCCGCGACCCTCAGATTATAAGTCAAGCACCCTAACCACCTGGCCATGCTGGGCCATAAATAAATCATTATCCAGCCATAATGAAAACGGACCGTTAAAAACTGGTGAATTCAGTTGAACATGAGATTCAATGCATTTTTAGATTAAATATAAGTATAATAGAAATATCAATATAAATATAATAGAAATATTAATGTAAGTATGCTAGAAATACCTTTAAAAGAGTCATATTCCTTAATAATAGCTAAAAATACTATTAAACAAAAGAGAATAAATACAATTCTTTCGCTATGGAATTTACATTCCGTTTAAATTCCATTAGTATTATCATTGTCATAATCATTACAACCACTAGAGGGAGCCCACAACTTGTATCAAGTATAATTTTGGGTTGAGTACATTTCTTCCTGTTTATACATAGTTGACCAGTCTCCACCGATTTGAACACCGATACAAATGATCGAGTTAATCTAGAGATTGATAATTTTTTTAATTTTGGTGTAATTCCAAACAGTATTACCCTAAAATAATAGGTATAGCTGAAAATCTAGTTGCTGTAATTACGTCTTAAGCCTACATGGAGAAAATATTGTCCATTTGTGAAGTGTTAAAAGAAAGATCCAAACGTGACAGAATCAGCGTCACACTACATATTAAAGTTATCCAATTAATTCCAAGTTAATCAGAGAAAACTCGCGCTATATCATAGCCTTTATTATCACATGTTCAAACGAGCCTATAGAAAACGTACACCTTAATAAGTTTCTTTATTTCAAAACTTGTGAAACATTTTTAAAATCAAAACTTATTATTTAATCTGTCTATAGAGACCGTTCAATAAACATTCAAACTGTCCACAGGAACTGTTAAACATTTACACAGTCCACAGAAACTGTTAAACATTCAAACCGTCCACAGAAACTGTTAAATAAACATTCAAACTGTCCACAGGAACTGTTAAATAAACATTTAAACAGTCCACAGAAACTGTTAAACATTCAAACCGTCCACAGAAACTGTTAAATAAACATTCAAACTGTCCACAGGAACTGTTAAATAAACATTCAAACTGTCCACAGGAACTGTTCAATAAACATTTAAACAGTCCACAGGAACTGTTAAATAAACATTCAAACTGTCCACAGGAACTGTTCAATAAACATTCAAACTGTCCACAGGAACTGTTAAACATTCAAACTGTCCACAGGAACTGTTAAATAAACATTTAAACAGTCAACAGGAACTGTTCAATAAACATTCAAACTGTCCACAGGAACTGTTAAATAAACATTCAAACTGTCCACAGGAACTGTTAAATAAACATTTAAACAGTCCACAGGAACTGTTAAACATTCAAACTGTCCACAGAAACTGTTAAATAAACATTCAAACTGTCCACAGAAACTGTTAAATAAACATTCAAACTGTCCACAGGAACTGTTAAATAAACATTTAAACTGTTTACAGGAACTGTTAAATAAACATTCAAACTGTCTGCAGGAACTGCTAAATAAACATTTAACCTGCCTATAGAGACTGTTGAATAAACATTTAACCTGCCTATAGAGACTGATAAATTAGCATAATGAAAGATTTATTTGAAACGACAACGTTATTCTGTTGTTTACTTATTAGAGAAAAAAAATCTAAGTTTAGAGTGTTTTTAAATGTGTTTTCTGTTTTCTCAAAATGCTCTGACTAATTTTTTAAAAATATATTTTGAAGAAACCTTCATGATGTTCGAAAAATACGTAAGTTCAAGATGTCTTGATAGGAATAAATAAAAATACATGTTTGTTAGGCACATTTTCTATCGTACAGACAAAATAAATTAATGCTCGTAGGCGGCGCGTCAGTCTTTTGTCTGTGTAGACTATAAGGTCACGTGGGAAGAAGTGGGACTGGAGAACGGGAAGAATTAGTTCGCGTCACTAAATGACTAAATATTCTTCAGTGACTCACATGTGCACTGTTTGCTTTCTCTATCAGGCTGGCATGGCCAGGTGGTTGAGACGCTTGACTCGTAATCTGGGGTCGCGGGTTCGAATCCCCATCACACCAAAAATGGTCGCCCTTTCATTAGTGGGGTGTTATAATGTGACGCTCAATCCTACTATTTGTTGGTAACAGAGTAGTCCCAGAGTTGGTGGTGGGCGATGATGACTAGCTTCCTTCCCTCTTGTCTTACACTGCTAAATTAGGGACTGCTAACGCAGATAGCCCTCGTGTAGCTTTGCGCGAAATTCAGAATAGGAAAACAAATCTTGGTCTGCCACTGTCTCGCCACAATATGGCTAAGTTGGTGGTTATAGTGCTCTGAGAGAGAGAATTTGTAAGGGGAGGTTAAGCCTTCCCAACTCTCTTATATTCACTGCCCTTGTGTATGCTTTATTCACTAGGTATCAAAACTATTTTAGTAAACACCAAGGTGAAATAAAGAGGCTACTTTGTTAGTATACGTAATCTGTGTGACTGGTGTATGTGTGTGAAAGGTACAGTGGGACTTGGTTAGCATACATTATCTATGTGACTGGTGTATAAATGTGCGAAAGGTACAGTGGGACTTGGCTTGCCTACATGATCTATGTGACTAGTGTATATGCCTGAAAGGTACAGTGGGATTTTGTTAGCATACATTATCTATGTGACTGATGTATAAATCTGCAAAAGGTACAGTGGGACTTGGTTAGCATACATTATCTATGTGACTGATGTATAAATCTGCAAAAGGTACAGTGGGACTTGGTTAGCATACATTATCTATGTGACTGGTGTATAAATGTGCGAAAGGTACAGTGGGACTTGGCTTGCCTACATGATCTATGTGACTAGTGTATATGCCTGAAAGGTGCAGTGGGATTTTGTTAGCATACATTATCTATGTGACTGGTGTATAAATGTGTGAAAGATACAGTAGGACTGGGTTAGCATACGTAATCTATGTGACTGGTGTATAAATGTGTGAAAGATACAGTGGGACCGGGTTAGCATACATAATCTATGTGACTGGTGTATATGTGTGAAAGGTACAGTGGGACTGGGTTAGCATACATAATCTATGTGACTGGTGTATATGTGTGAAAGGTACAGTGGGACTGGGTTAGCATACGTAATCTATGTGACTGGTGTATAAATGTGTGAAAGGTACAGTGGGACTTGGTTAGCATATGTAATATGTGCATTATTGTGGCTAGCTAACCTGAGGAAAACACTGTGAAGGGGTTAATAGTGATATATATTATCTGAGTTAATTTTATAATAACAGGTTTCGAGGTCATCACAACAATAACCAAAATTATACTTAATTAGCTGTAATAATAACTGATGATATAGTTTATTAAGTAGTTATATTCAATTAACTGTAATAATAACTGAAGCTATATTTAGTTGACTGTAATAGTGATTAAAATTATATTTATTTAACTATAATAACAACTAAAATTATATTTCTTGCACTGTAATAATAGCTAAGATTATATACAGGTAAGTGTAACAATAAGTAAAATAATATTTCACAAACAGTGTGTCCGTTTCACAAACAGTGTGTTCGTGTTCTCTTTAGCAAAGCCACAGTGGACTATCCGCTGAGTCCACTGAGGGGAATCGAACCCCTGATTTTAGCGGTGTAAATCCGTATACTTACAGTTGTATGAGCGAGGTACTCACAAACAGTAATAATAACTAAATTTATATTTAATTAACTGTAATATTAACTAAAATTATATTTCGTTATAGCTATAGCTAAAGTTATATTTAGTTAAAAGTATAACTCATGTTAACGTAATAAATATACGTTACTGTAACTAAAGTTAAACTAATAGATGCAACTAACTCTACCTAAAGTGGTAGATTTATAAGTATAATTTAAGAATGAACATAATTAAACCAACTTTATTTAGTGATGAAAGGTTATTTAAGGTATGACAGATGAGTCACGTTGTTTGTTTTATAGGTTGACGAATCTCGTCTGGCCTTAACACTCAAGTGTCACATTGCCTCAGAAAATATTCTAATACTGATTGCAAACTGATAGAAAAAAAATGAGGTTAGATCAAATTTAATCAGATTAATTTAATGATTTAAATATAAATTATGTTCCTTAATCCACACGCCATTTATACTGACGCAAAGTAGCGGGACCTGGCCTGGCCTAGAGGTCACGGCGCTCGACTCGCAATCTATGGGCCGCGAGTTCGAATCAATTCACCAAAAAACTGCTTGCCCTTTCAACTTTAAGGGTGTTATAATGTGACAGTCAAAAGAGTAGCCCAAGAGTCAGTTATGGGCGAGCAGTGTTGATTAACTGCCTTCCTTCTAGTATATCACTTCTAAATTAGTAACGGCTAGCACAGCAACTCCTTGAGTACTTTTTCACGCAATTAAAACAAACAAACAAACAAACAGAAACGTAAAGTAACGATTTTCTTCTTATTCAGTGATGTCGATAAAACCCACTTGTAGAGAAATATATATGCAAAAACGGCTCGTTTGGGTTGAGAAAATATTTTACGTAGAAGAGTGAACAACGTTTCGACCTTGTTCGGTCATCATCAGGTTCACAAAGAAAGAAAGAGGTAACTGACAGGAAGCTGACCACCTGTTTGGAAGGGGTTGTGTAACTGAGTGTCGGAGTGTAGAGGGCGGTGTTAGATGTTTGAATATATAATTTTATATTATTATATTTAATATAGGTATAAAGGCGTTCCTTTATATTGGTTTATTTTGGGTTTAAGTTGTTGTATAAGTAAGGCTTCTTTAGTTTTGCGTTTGTTTATGTTTGTTTCTTTATTTAGTATTTGAGTGTTTTCTATGGTTATGTTGTGTTTATTTGACTTGCAGTGTTCAAAAACGTGTGAAGGTGACTTTTTATGTTCTTTGAATCTGGTTTCCATTTTTCTACTTGTTTCTCCAATATAAAAGTCGTGGCAGTTATCACATTGTATTTTATAAATAATGTTGGTGTGGTGTTTGTCATGTAGTTTTTACATAGTATAGACCTCAGTTTTGTGCCTGGTTTTTAAATAAATTTGGTATTAACTGTCATATTTTGTTACTAGTTTTTGCCAAATGTTGGTTATTTTTCTGCTGATGTTGGGAATATATGGTATGCAGCAGTATATGATTTCGTGATTTTTTGATTCGTAAGATATATTTACTTTTGTTGGTTGATTTTGCTTTCTGTCTAGGTGTGTGCGTATAATGTTTTCTACGGTTTGTGGAGGAAACTTATTGATATTGATGAAGTATTGTTTTATTTTGTCTAATTCATCGTTAATTTTATCTGGTGAGCATAGTTTTATGGCTGTGTTTATTTGGTTTCTTAGTATGTTGAGTTTTTGTTTTGTTTCATGTGCTGAGTCCCAAGGAATGTATAGTCCAGTATGGGTGATTTTTCGGTGGATTATATATTCAAACATCTAACACCGCCCTCTACATTCCGACACTCAGTTACACAACCCCTTCCAAACATGTAGTCAGCTTCCTGTCAGTTACCTCTTTCTTTCTTTGTGAACCTGATGATGACCGAACAAGGTCGAAACGTTGTTCGCTCTTCTACGTAAAATATTTTCTCAACCCAAACGAGCCGTTTTTGCATATATATTTCTTCTTATTCACTTTAGTTTCTCTTCTGTAACTTAAACTCATCTACATATCTCAAAACATAATGTTAATAATTGGAGGTACGAAAATACACAAGTGATACAGATATACAGTTGTTACAAACAACGTGTTCCCCGTTGGAGCAACGGTAAGTCTTCGGGTTTATCACGCAGTAGATAGCTCGATGTGACTTTGATATAAGTGAAACACACACAAACAACGAACAGTGGCAAATAGATGGTAAATTTATTAATGGCACAAAATAATACCATATCAAAAAGAAAAACGAAAACTTTCTACACGTCACTAGTATTCTGTAGTCAACATTTTGTTTGACATCAGATATTACACTTTGTTCATGTTGCCATACAGTCTGTGATTATAATACGACTGGAATTTTTTTTAATGCTTTATATTGCTCCTCCCACTTAAGAGTGTTGGTTGATCTTCTCGGTTGTTGCATAAGTCCATCCATCTTAAAGGATATTCATATCACAACTTTGTTCAGGTCAGTGTATGGTTATGAGTGTTTCATAAGCTTCTACCGTCAAGGTATCGTTTCATTACATTCGCAATATGCTCGGGATCGCTGTTTTGAAAATGTGCGAATGTCAGATGAAATGCATTTCTGCGAGAATGACATGACAGATCAAAATTTTAATGCACCTGTCAGCAGTCAAGGTGCCACCACTTTTTGTTGTTTTTCACCATCACTATTGGCTGAGGTCCACTTTCAACTTTTAACTGATTTCCCACAAATGAGATGTGTATTGATTGTGATACTGCTTGCCTTTCAGCTGACAAACAACTGTCCACTGATTTGATTGTATGAATAAGTCAATATCGAGGTTTTTCAGCACCACACGTTATTTAAGGTCGTTTCGTTATAAGGTATAATTACTTAATACTCTTAAGTTAATATTTACGCACGTATTTACGTTAAAGTCTTTGTAAATACCTGTACCTTGTGTCAGTATCACGCACTTTCTTCAGAGTTTCACATACAGCTGTTACTGAAACGGAAATTATTGTTATAATTTTCGTGTGTAGCATCCTCGGAAAGCCACTTCCTTTTCCTCACTATTTCCGTAATTAGTTCCTATAACATCTCTGCCAAACTTTGACGACATTAATGACAACCTGCGAACATTGGGTCTAAATAGTGTTACTATTTCCTGGTACTTGTGTATAATGTTAAAATAGTAAACGATTCACAACGACATAGGCGTGCAATTAAAAACATCTTAATTAAGGTCATTATATGACCAGTAAAGAGTTTACATGTTTCGACGTTTGCAACGTGATCTTCAGGAATCAGTTACAAAACATAATATTATCTTATTTATATATTTTTCTGTTGTCGTTAAATAGATCACGTGACCTATTTACATTTTACAGAAGGTCAGCCCACATTTTTGCATAATTATTACCCGGATCTTCATCTATATTTCATAACATATATTTTTCATTCAGTTATTTCGAAGGATTCTCGAACGCTATTGACTATAATACGTTTTGTTTAGCTAGTATTATGATTTTCTTTTGCCAGAATATTGTATGTTGTGTTTCATGTACATGTTTTGCTATGGGTAAGTTTTTTGGTGTTTTTTTTTATTTCTTACGTATCTTTTGTATGCCATCACACTATATTTAAAACTACGGTAGGTCTGTTTAATATAAGTTGTTCTACATTCGCATTTAATGTTATAGATTTCTGTTTGTTTGTTTTGTTATTAACTGTGTGTTACTTTTAGCATTACCTAAGGCCCGTCATGGCCAGATGGTTAAAGCACTCAACTCGTAATCGAGGGCCGCGGGTTCGAATCATGTCATACCAAACAAGCTCGCCCTTTCAGCCGTGGGAGCATTATAAAGTGACGGTCAATCCCCTATTCGTTGGTAAAAGAGTAGCCCGAGAGTTGGTGGTCTAGTCTAGTCTTACACTGCTAAAGTAAGGACGGCTATCGCAGATAGCCCTTGTGTAGCTTTGCGCGAAATTCCGAAACAGGAAAAAGGAAAGTTATTGTGGAAGTAGTTACAAATTATATATATGTGAAACACTTTCTACAAGTTGTAGCTAACATAAAACTTACTCTTAGTGAAAATATCATGCGATTAGTTTTAACTTCACTTTAACGTTTGTATAAAAAAATAAACATCTTTGCAAACACGTTAACACACAGAAACAATTATTCTGAGAAGAGGGAACTCAGAAGTCGAGGTTAAGCCATTTCTGCTCAACCATATATATATATATGTATGTGTATAAAACACATACGAGGAGAAAACAAGTGTTTGTCTTCTGTATAAATACTTTTCTGCTTTATCAAACCATTTGTTTTACACCTCAGTGAGTGTTTGTGCGTATAATACTGCAGGAGTGTGGTACTAAACATCATAAGTATATCCTCAACCCGAGAAAGTACAAATACCTTAAGTGTGTATGGTCATTTGACTTGTGGTTTGTATGTTGTTCTCAGGCGTTGTACGTTTTTGTACGATCATTAGCTCTATATTGGAGGAACACAAGCTTAATTTACGAACCATACGTCAACTAATCTCATTATCTCGGAAGAATGCTTAGAACGATATAGTGTGAGAAGACCGGAACCTACCGTATATAAGCTCTGCACTTTTATGGGTCTTATGTCAAATAAATTGCCCATAAAATTTGATAAGTCAGAGGAAATGCACGATTGTAAGTCGTATGGTTAGTGCTTTTTAATCTCCTAGAAATTGGATGGCAGTGCTCTGGTGGTCGACATTAATAATGATAAATGTCATGGTGGTAATGTGAAAAAGAAAAACAAAACTGAGAGGCAGAGAGTCCATGTCAACACACATAGCTTAAAACTGTTATACCAGTCGTTTTGGACACTGAGCTTCAAATACTTAGTTAACACTCCTACGAAAAGACGTTTCTAGTCCTGATTTCTCCAAGCCCGTTCCCCTGGCTGTGGTTTCGCTAGATAGTAGATAGGGACAGTGGGGATCTCGTTAATCCATTCATTAATGGATTTAAATGGCAATTTTATTTAAATACAAAATTATTAGCCTAATATTAATAACCTTTCAAGTTGCTCAGGGGCCTATTAGGCCCCACTTTTCGTAGGAGTGTTAAAGAACGTGTTCCTGGTATATGTGGTATTATCTAAGTTAGTCTGGTTTACGTTTGACAGTGATAAAGGAAAGTTGATGCAGCTAAGACGAAAATTATATTATTTATTGATAACTGATGCAGCTAAGACCCTGTAAATGTGCAGCTATAAAACGTAATTCAATGATTTTTATTCATGAGCCAAATAAACCAACCTTTCCTTGTTTGCCAGTCTCCCTAGTGGCTCAGCAGTATATATGTGGACTTATAACGCTAAACACCGGGTTTAGATACTCGTGATGCACACAGCACAGATAGCCCATTGGGTAGCCTTGTGCTTAAGTAGAAACAAACAAAATCCTTGCTTGCTATCTTGTGTCTTTGTGTGTGTGTGTGTGCACGTTCCCAATGTGTACATGAATATGTAAATCCCGTAAATCTTTGCAACTTATCATTGGACTGAAAGGTGAAAACATTTTTAAGTATACGATGTTATGATCAAGTAAGTTCCGGTTATGTTTACCACACTATCTTCGAGTCATGAATGCGGTCCTCGTCTATGCTGTCTATGAACACCAAAAACAGTCAGTATTTCTGATTGCGTATATTCAATATTTAAAAACAAAATGTTACAAACTAACACAGTCATTGTGCTAGTTCACACATATTGCTTCCTATAAACTTGTGTGGTTTAGAATACGAATGAATCTCGTAGCAATGCAAACATACCAATTTTATGTGTTTCGTTTGTTTGTTTGTTTGTTTTTTAAATTTCGTGCAAAGCTACAGGAGGGTTATATGCGCTCGCCGTCCCTAATTTAGCAGTGTACGACTAGAGGGAAGGCAGCTAGTCATCACCACCCACCGTCAACTGTTGGGCTACTCTTTTAACAACTAGTAGGGGGATTGACCATCACATTATGACGCCCCCATGGCTGAAAGGGCGAGCATGTTTGATGTGACGGGACTTCGAAACCGCGACTCTCAGATTACGAGTCGAACGCCTTAACTCACCTGGCCATGCCGGGGCCCTACAGAATGTGTAAAACTCAGTACAAAAATTGTGCAGCAGTCAATATATTTATATCTTGTTTGTTGGTCCACAATAAATGTTTTGTTTTTAACTTGGATCTTTGGTCGCTAGGGCATAAATTGTGTTGTTTTTAAGAAAGTTTTTTTTTTTTCCCCAGTGTGTGTGAATAAAATTTTCCTGTGAAAATTGTACAAATTTAAATAAGTTCTGTAACACGTTTGTTTGTTGAATTTCGCGCCTATTTACATAAAGGTTACCTAGCGCTAACCTGTCACTGCTTTCGAAATGCTGGACTAAATGAAAGACCGCCAAACCTAGTCAACATCATCCACGGCCAGTTCGTGTATGACTCAATAATGGGAACTGATCGCCATTATTACAAAGTACCCAAAGTGCAGAACGCAACTAGATTTTTTTTTTTTTTTTTTTTTTTTTGAGTAGCAGGACGGGAACCACCGCATTCTCAGATCTATAGTCCAGTACGCTAACCATTTGGGCCACGCTCGGCCTTATATAGCAGGCGTTTTAGTAAGGCAAGACGCCAGTACGTTCTAAGATAAGGCAAAACAAAGTTAGTACTCTATTTTTCTGAAACTTTGTTCAAAGTATGGTTTTGTGAAAGATTATTATAATATCATGACTTCCTGTAGTTAATGTTATTGAATAGAGATCTGTCCTGTAAACTCCGTACGTGTATTTTTGGGCAATATTTAAATAACTCAGTAATTGGGATACACGTAAAAAGCACGCCAGTCGAAAAATAAGTAAATAAAACGTGTGTACGCAAAAATTCATCAACTTCTATATTTGAATTTACAAACTAGAGGATTTGAAGCTTTCGGAAATGAAATATTTGTTCATAATTCCGTTAATATATAGTTTATATTTTCTGCTCTCCTTTCTAAAATGGAGTAGTTTAAACTGACAGAGAGCTTCTTGAAATAAAATACTTTCACCGAAAGATGGCGCCACATGTACACTGCAATATATGCTGTCATCATTTCCGGTTTTTTGTTGTTCTTTTTTTGTTAAGCGTAACGCTACACAATGACCTATCTGTGCTCTGTCCACCACCGGTATCGAAAACTATTGAGCTACTGGAGGACCATCTTTCAGAAAAGGTGGGTTGTTATGTATGTGTAAATGTTTACCGTGGCTCAGCGGAAAGCTTTGATGGCTTATACCTCTAAGCAGATTCCGGTTTTGATCCCTGTGGGGAGCACAAATAGCTAGCTCATTGTAATATTTTGGAAATGGTCATTAAAAATGGTTTAAAGCTACAAATATACGAAATATACAAACATACAAAATAAATATCGAGATCTCAAATAAAAAGAAGAAGTAGAAATCTATAGATTCAAAATCTTTATCTTAAACATGTTAATATTGAGAAACTGTTTGTTATTAGCCTTTAGTATTCAGTAATTGAACTATTTGTTTTTAGCCTTTAGTATTCAGTAATTGAACTGTTTGTTTTTAGCCTTTAGTATTCAGTAATTGAACTGTTTGTTTTTAGCCTTTAGTATTCAGTAATTGAACTATTTGTTTCTAGCCTTTAGTATTCAGTAATTGAACTATTTGTTTTTAGCCTCTAGTATTCAGTAATTGAACTATTTGTTTTTAGCCTTTAGTATTCAGTAATTGAACTGTTTGTTTTTAGCCTTTAGTATTCAGTAATTGAACTATTTGTTATTAGCCTTTAGTATTCCTTACGTGAACTATTTGTTTTTAGCCTTTAGTATTCCTTACGTGAACTATCTGTTATTAGCCTTTTGTATTCAGTACTACAAGTATTCATTCTTGGAATTTATTATCCAAGTCAGGTATGTGTGTCAGTAAACATAACAATTATTTCCAAGGAATTTTACAAGTTGGCTGGTGTCACAAACACGATAACCCAGCAGTTCAAGCTAACGTTTCAATGATTCTTTCATATAGAACTATAATATGGGTTAGTTTTTTCACTCATTAGATGTGTGAACGACATTTAGCTTGTCCCACAGCAAATCTTTCCCATACACACCTTGTGTTCTGGATAAGCTTTTCAAAAACACCTATAATACTATCAGATGAACTTCCAACTATTGTGTTACTTACAAGTAGGAACACATTGATAATTTGTTACGGCTCTATTCTAGGCCTTAACCAGTCTAAACTTTTCCTGATCTCCATTTGAAATCACAGTTCCTTGTTTGGTTTTATACCAGTTTTTATTTATTTCACTAGACATGTCATACGTCGAAATTCGAATTTACTCGATGTCTAGTCGTTCGACCATACTATATGCAATAAATATTGTATACGGACAGTGATGCGCACGAGGAAGGCTCAGGCCTCTGCCTTTCTGACCTTATTGAGAATTCCCATAGTTTTCTATACTGTCTTCCACCCACCCAAAAAAATAAGGACTTTTTTACGATGCTCGAATAATGCTTTTTATTGTTATAAATAACCTCTAACCTTTGCTGAATACGAAAGTTTCGAACTTCACACAAGGAAATACATAAACAAGACGAATAAACAAACATCAACACAAAGTGAAATACAGGTTTGATTAATTCTATGATGCGTGTCAGTTCCATAACGCCACATCGACAATTCCTAAACTTCACAAACTTTAAGTCAAACCAGTTAATCGGTTCAAGCATGATAGCTCTAGTTACAACCGTTAGTACTACGGAAATTAGGTTTGTGTTTCAATGCATATTTCCGATACTATCCATATCATCTTGTGTTTCAATACACTGTTCAACGACGTCTATTAATTACTGTGGAGCCCTTGCAGAAAAATAGAATAATTTTGAGAGTTTTTTTTTTTCACTCAAGACCACTCAAAAGGCTCTGCACATAGTCGTTTCTTATTCGTAAAACTGATAGACTAAAAAAAAGCCAGATGACCAACAGCACCCACCCACAACTGTTGGACTATTAAATAGTAGAATCTGACCGTTGCTCTTATAACGCACTTATGGTCCCAAAATAGTGAGAGCTTTTTGTTTTGAACCCTCGATCCATGGATCGTAACTCCTCAGATTTTCAGTCTTGTTTTGAACCCTCGATCCATGGATCGTAACTCCTCAGATTTTCAGTCAGAACACGTTAGCCACTGGGCCACGTCAGTCCTTGTCTTTCGTCAGCTTTACCTTTAAGGAAAACGTTTTGTTTTAAACTCTAATGACTTTTCGTTTTGAAAGAATAATAAAAATAATTCAGAAGAATTTTCTAGAATATTAATTACTTTGTTCAACAGATTGTACAGTCGTTAACACCCGCAATTCAGAGAGTTATGATCTAAGACTGCAGAGAATTAATACAGTGACTTAACTTAGAACTTTTATAACGAAATGTGACACATTTATTTTAGGGATGTCATGACGCATAAGAATGTCGTTCAGCTCTTTTATGCATGTATTATCTCTTAGTTTTGATCCATTTAAGCATAACTTCAGTTATTTCCAAGTATTTGTCAAACTATATGTATTAGAAATGTTTGATAGTTTTCTTTGTCTGCACGTAAAAATTATATAATAAAAATTTGTTTTGAATTTCGCGCAAAGCTACACGAGGGCTATCTGCGCTAGCCAACCCTAATCTAGCAGTGTAAGGCTAGAGGGAAGGCAGCTAGTCATCACCACCCACCGCCATCTCTTGGGCTACTCTTTTACCAACGAATAGTGGGATTGACCGTCACATTATAACGCCCCCACGGCTGAACGGGCGAGCATGTTTGGTGCGACCGGGATTCGAATCAGCGCCCCTTAGACTACTAGTGGAGATCCCTAACCACCTGGCCGTGCTGGGTCTCTTAAAATAGAGGGGGTGGAAGGAAAGTTATTTAGTCTCATGTATGTACTTACAGTCAGTAGTTAAGTAAAGTTTAGGTCTGTTTATACTGAAACGACTCCTATGTCATACAATAATTGTTAAATTCGTTTAGTATGGAGAAGAGAGTATTCCAAGCGTTATTTTTAGTAGCTATAAAGAAAAAATAATAACATATATTTCACGATGAACATGTGAAAAGCTGCAAATTTATACTGTGCACTATAAGTGACTCGTGTAATTTAATTTCAAAGTAATGTGTCATAGTTTATGAGCAGTGTTGCGTTCTAGAGAGATAAAAACTGAGTGATAAAAATAATAATAAAGAATACATCTCGCTCCGAAACATTATAGATCAACCTAATGTAAATCCCAAATGCTTTCCTATTATCCAAACTCCTTTTATTTGCTTTTTGTAGTTCATTATCGTTAACGAAGTTTTGCTGATTAAATTGAAGATACAACCCAACCTTAAGCAATATTGTTCTTTGATTCACGAGCGGAAACATCTACCATTGATTCGTTTAATCACGTAGTCTGGCTTTTTTGTTGTTGTTGTTTTTTTTTTTTGGGGGGGGGGTTACTGAAAGTTCTAATACCAAGTTAATTTTAATTTGTACAAAATGCTGTTGTAGTTTCTCAATTTTATAATTAACTCTTAATGACTAAATATGTAGAAATGATCATTCAATACCATTAATCATCTGGACAGACTAGAAAACTGATTGAGAGACCGTTTATATTACAGGACTCAGTAAGTAGTATTTTTGGTAACGCTGGATATTCTCCGACATTTTTCTCTCAAGTAAAAAAAATCGATGTTTCTTAAAGGCTTTGTAGTTGTGATAGCTATAGATGATTGACTGATATAATTCATTTTCTTTTCCGCCATAATCACGACGTTTTTGAGTTCGAAGCAATTATGCAAGACATTTACAAGTGCAATAGATTTTGATCTTCTAATGATTTCAGCTCAATGAATTCATTGGCATTGAACATAACTCTTATGCTATTGCTGTCTTTTCATTGGACAATACGTGATTAGGCTGGGTTCGTATTAGGTTATTGAAAGCTGACTGACTGAAGTGGCCTGAAACAGTCTCAGCTCAGTATCTTACGGTGATTATAGTGGTGTACTAACAAGACGAGACAGTGTACCAGCTGATTCATTAGTTATTCGTTCTTTTAATCACTAGTTGTTAATGAATAAACTTAATAAAATATGTTAGCCTAATTCCCAACATCCGGTAAATATCTTACAATAAATGTTTTTAACCGCAGTGTTTTTAACTTAAAGCTACACTGACTTCATTGAGCAGGATTACATGACAAATACGGTTCAAAAATGAACTGAACATCATTGGTAACTTAGATATAAAGTTAAAGAAAATTTTCAGGACACTAAACTACGCGATATACTCTATGACAATAGAAATCTAAGTTGTTATAACTAAAATGGTTCCGATCCCTTGTTTTTGTGTAATTTCCATCATAAAGTTAAACATTATTATCGCATTCTATTAGTCATGACACAAATTTCAAAATTAAAATGACAACACGAACTTGATTTTAAGTGAATTTCTTTAAATAATTCAAATGAATAAAATCAGGCGTAACAAACTGGAGAGTTTGTAGCAGGGTCAGACACTATGTTAAATGGCACGCGGCATATCATTCTGCTGAAGGCCCGGCATGGCCAAGCGTGTTAAGGCGTGCGACTCGTAATCTGAGGGTCGCGGGTTCGCATCCCCGTCGCGCCAAACATGCTCGCCCTTTCAGCCGTGGGGGCGTTATAATGTGACGGTCAGTCTCACTATTCGTTGGTAAAAGAGTAGCCCAAGAGTTGGCGGTGGGGTGATGACTAGCTGTCTTCCCTCTAGTCTTACACTGCTAAATTAGGGACGGCTAGCACAGATAGCTCTCGAGTAGCTTTGTGCTAATTTCAAAAACAAACAAACAAATCATTCTGCTGGAACTCAGAAACAACGTGTTCAGTGGTTAAAGTTGCCTTTAGCCTCATTGTCTCTGTTTTTGAGGTTATAAAATAATGTTGAATTCTTAAAAATAAATTATAACTACCATGTAAAGATAATTAATATTACTTCGTGAACAAATACGTATAAAGTATACTAGTGGACAACACACGTACATATAAAGTATACTGGTGGACAACGGACATATAAAGTGGACAGTGTACATACGTATGTATAAAGTATACTAATTGCCGTGTCCTGGCAATGCTGATAAGTAAGTTATGTTTTTATTCAAAGCTTTAAAAGTGGTTTTTTTTCTTACTAATAAGAAAACAAATATTTTTTTCTAATATTATTTTTAATAAGAGATGTAAGAGCACATAAAGAGAGCTCTTTCGACTAGTAGTCACCTGTACTTCAATATTCTGCAATAGATCTCTCTATGTATATATTAGTGAGTTTTTTTGCTGTTTTTTTTTGGCTATTATACTTAATTTTATAAAGATTGAGCAACCAACGACGTGAAGTATTATTGACTATATTTGGGTATATACATATAAGATAAAATTCCTAAAGCTAAGTTGGCTAGTTTTCCTTTGAGAGTCCAATTTTCTCAGTAGTTTATCAAAATGGAAACTACCCACTCCAAGATTGTAGAAGGGAACTTGAATGACAACCTATTGGCTGGATTTTTCTTTAAACCTTTTAAAGGAAATACCTCTCTCACAAAACTTCAGTACATATGTTGTTGTTTTTTATTGAAAATAAATACCGAACGTATTTGAGATGACAAAAACAAGAATACAAGTTAGGGTTAGTCAGCTTGTTTGCGGTTGCTTTCATGAAATGATACATATCAACATATATTTACCGACTGTGGGGTACAGTACGTTTCTCAGTGTAACACCCCATGACGGCTCAGCGGTATTTCACGCTAACAATCTGGTTTCGATTCTCGCAGTGGGCAGATCATATATTCCCCACAGAACACCTGTATGTAGTATTTTCATGGAAAGTCCCCTGTATTAAGAACTGTTTACTGCGTATTGAATTTAGCGTTGTATTCCTTTTCACTGTAAATGCGAAGTTCTGATAGCAAGAGCTGTGTCTGATATTAACGATCTTCCTGAGAAAAGCGATTTCAGACCAAATATATAATTATCTATTATTAATTATTCAATCTTTGGAAAGACATTTTGTACAAGTGTAAACTTAACCTGAGTAAAAAAACAAAACAAATAAACTTCAATTATGTTTATAACATTGCATGATGATCGTAAAATTATATTAATGTAACTTATCCTGTTAATAGCCTGTTAAGCTTTAGCAGACCATTTGCAAGACGTCCATAAATAAATTCATATCTTAACGTTAATCCATAGGCGTGCATACACTAGATGATTCAATGGTAAGTCTGTGGGCTTATAGCACTAAAGATCTAATTTCGATACCCGCGATGAGCAGAGCGCAGAAAACCCATAAGTGTTACGGTACACGTTAAGCGAAGTTTGCTTCTTTCAGAAATTAAATTTTCACACCTTATAAAACTTACAAGTCAACCTGCGCCTACTGTAAATTGTTTAGTCTATCTCTCATTAGGTTATATATATATATTTCGGTCTCCTAAGGCCAAACATGAAATGAAACGGCAGCATGTGTTTTAGTATGGTCCACATATTTTGTTATTTGGAAAGGCATAAAAATTATTGTCTCATGTTACTTGAGGAACATCTGTCTATAGGTATGACAGCTGTGAGGTACATCTGTCTGTAGGTATGACAGATGTGAGGTACATTTGTCTGCAGACATAACAGCTGTGAGTACATTTGTCTACAGGTATGACAGATGTGAGGTACATCTGTCTGTAGGTATGACAGATGTGAGGTACATGTGTCTACAGGTATGACAGATGTGAGGTACATCTGTCTACAGGTATGACAGATGTGAGGTACATCTGTCTGTAGGTATGACAGCTGTGAGGTACATCTGTCTGTAGGTATGACAGGTGTGAGGTACATGTGTCTACAGGTATGACAGATGTGAGGTACATCTGTCTACAGGTATGACAGCTGTGAGGTACATCTGTCTGTAGGTATGACAGATGTGAGGTACATTTGTCTACAAGTATGACAGATGTGAGGTACATCTGTCTGTAGGTATGACAGATGTGAGGTACATTTGTCTATAGGCATAACAGCTGTGAGATACATCTGTCCATACGTATAAAAGTTGTAAGGTACATCTATCTATAGGTATTACAGCTAAGCAAGTACGGGTTCTTTGTCTAAGAAAAACAAACTTCGTACGAAAGTTTTATTTGTTGGTTTTTTACTAATCTTGAACTCGGTTCATTATACTTTTGTGCGATAATCTATTCGAAAACAAGATGGAACGATTGCCATTATTAACAAGCAATTGTTTTAGCTTTTTTAGGGGGGAGGGGATAGTTACTCATTGTCGTTAGAGCTTGTCCAACTAGTTGAGGTAGACGGTCTTCCCACGACATTCTGCTCCGGCGAGAAGATTCAGTTTTCTTAACTACTGTTCGGTGTATTCACATATATTACCCTTACCTGTACAGTACGCATGTTGTCCGTTGTTGCTACAATTCTGTTGTAAGAGTGGCTGAAATATTTCTTAATTGAACTTCGTAGATGCCACATGGCTAAAGGTCCGGTAGTCTGATTGTCAATGCGAAAACTTACAACGCTAGAAACGAGGTTTCGATACCCGTGGTGGGCAGAGCACAGATAACCCATTGTGTAGCCTTGTGCTTAATTTCAAACAGATATTGTAATTAGACTGCCATGTTTCTCAGGGCCTTATTACGAAATCTTACAAAGCAGTGTTGACTTTTCAAACTAACCATCCGTAGTTTGAACTACTATAAACTTAATGTTCTTTATTTCAAGAACAGCAGGTTGTGTAGTTTTTAGATAACAGTTGCCACAGCAGTAAAAATATTTTATCTCAGCTTCCTGTTGTTTATGAACAAACTGCTGCTTTCGTTGTGATAATTTCTATCTAACCTTCTTCAGCTCACCTGATGTATTTTTCAAGACTTTCAAATTTTTGGTAGCATTCTTGGTCTTATAAGTCACATTTTTTGCTTCTAACATGGTTTGAGTCTTTAAAACACTTTCAACTACTGTTCGATATCTCCAATATGTAACTACTTCTAACTGTTAACCTCACTTGGATATCAAATTTTCAACAGTTCTTTATTTTTTGTTGTTGTTGTCTGGAGGGGGGCGGGTAGAATAACAAATAAATCACAAACCAAGGTAAATAAGAATTGTTCGTAGTTTCTCGTCGTTTGAACAATTGTGGCGGATTTACTATGATATATTTGTTTTAATATGAATGTTTGTTTCAGTTAAAAAATATATTTAGAAATGCATATAACTTCTACTGTTAATGTGTTGAGAAATTCCCTCCTATTCACTAAAGTTGTAGAAGATTCTCGAATATAAGAATTAACAGTATATGTGTGCATGTAAATACTAGTTATTGCCAGTATTGTTGGGCCAGCTGAAATTTATAGAAATTTGCCTCTAACGCTTATAAAATTAACCAACACAACTCCTCAAGAGATAGTATATATTATTGGTTTTCTACAGCTGGTAGACTTATGAACCTCGGAAGCTAGAACTGTGATTAACGCATATTAATCGAGAAACTACAGGTATTTGACCAAGAACTTTTGTAGAACTCGAACGTTACAAATCATTTAATTTCGGCCGATTAACACCGGACGTTAGTATTTTTACGAAGTCATTATATAACTTCAGCGGTGAAAAACTCACGTGTGGCCAGCGAAGAGCCAGCTGGCTCCTATTAAGTAAATTGTACCTATATCAATTCAGAATTAATTCGCTCGTGGTGAACCCTCGATAAGATATCAAGAACGTAAATTGTTCATATCAATCTCGTTGACAAATATCATAAAGTTAATACATAATGTCTTAATCTAAATCACAGTTTAACTCAGTTTTAGACTATTTGAAATCGTAATACGTAATAAAAAAATTGGAGGCTTGTCCGAGATGAATTATAATACGTAATACGATACACAGATGTAACAGTTTATGCAAGAAGAAGTAAAGAAAAGAAAATCCGTATGTAAGCAAAATAATAACCTTTCTAGGTTATTACAGGAGACATACGTAACAAATGTATGTCAGAGTCAGTATAGATTCTTACTGAGAGGGTTAATGTATACTTTTACTGTAAATGTAAGTAACATATGCCTGAGAAGGTAATGCGAATTGTAACGGTAAATATATATAACAAATGTTTGAGAGGATTGTCATAGTCTCTTACTGGACATGTGTATAGAATACTTTTGTGGGAGTTAATAGACTCTTACTGAAGACGTGTATAGTATACTTCTGTAACAGTTAATGGACTTACTGGAGACGTATATGATATATTTCTGTAAGAGTTAATATACTCTCACTAGAGAAGTGTATAGCATATTTCTGTGGGTATCGATAGACCCTTACTGGAAACGTATATGGCATATTTCTTGGAGAGCTTGAAACATATATAACAAACGGGTGCGAGAAATAATATAGACTCTCTTAAATGAGAAATATGTAGCCTATGTTTGAGGGAATTAATATAGACTGTACTTAGAGGTATATTCAATAACACCTGTGAAAGACGGTTCCTAAAGACAAATATAGCAAACGTGTGATGTAATTAATATAGACTTTTACTGAAGACGTATGTAGCAAACGTGTGATAGAGTTAATATAGATCTTTGTAGAAGAGATGCAACAAACGTCTTTGAAAGTTGTTATGGACTTACAGAAAGCAAATACGGACATCTGTGAGAGTTAATATGGACTTTTGCAGAAGTCATATAAAGCAAACGTCCGCTAGAATTAGTACAGACTTACATGGGGCATGTAAGAAATGCATCAGAGAAACGTGTAACAAGCACCACGAAGAGTTAATGTAGAAAACAGATAACTCGTGAGCAGTTTTGCCCGTAAGAAAACTCACACACTCTCCAGAAAGTTATTCAATTAGAGGTTTGATATTGGTAATTGTTAAGAACGTTCAGGTTATCTTAACTATCTTTGTGCTTTGTAGCTTATTTTAGAGCTATGGGCTGCGATTTTACTTCAATAAAGTTTGTCGCTTAGAGACTCAGACATGTGAAAATGTTAGTACTAGACCTGTAAAGAAACCATGCCCAGCGTGATACGAGAATAATCTCATGGTCTGTTATTCTGTTCGATTGTTGTTCCCCGGTATTCCCTGGCCACCTGCTCGCTGATTGACTGTTGAGCTATTGGTGAAATCATACTTGGAAAGTGAAGCTAGTTTTGCCCATCTGTCCACCGCTGTTTTCTGTACTGCTAACTGTTCTTCACCAGGGCCAACATTGATCATCGACGTCACGCGAAGCTGCTTTACGATTGGCAGATGTAAGAAAGAAAGACGGAGAGAGAGAAAGAGCATTCGTTGGAGAGTTGCGTACAATAAACACCGTATTCACGCACAACTTTCCGTGATCCTGAACGTGTTGGCCATAAACGTGTAGAAGGGTACTACAATATTTGGTAGCTCTGTTTATAACTACTTTGTTTTTACTGAGTGTAAGTCGTGCATATAATCAATGAAAGCTGGAGTCTGAGCTAGTCTTTTTCTTTATTTCCTGGTTGCAGGTTATTTTGTTATAGTGTTAGAAGAATCAGATGATAATTGGGTCAACAAGTATAATATCTTTGCGCGGTTTCTGTGATCTAAGGCTAGGTGTTGATATTATGTTCTGATCGTATTGGCAAATTACATAATTGCGGTAACAAGTATAGTATTTCTACGCGGTTTCTGTGATCTAAGGTTTGGCGTTTACATTGTGCTGATCGTATTAGTGAGATCACGTATTGGGAAGGGTGGTATTTAGGGAACATTGGTATTACTGCCTCCAAAGTGTCCCGCGTTACAATCATTTTGTTACTATAAAGATCAATGGACAAAGTTTAGATAGGAATATTAGACTTCTTAAAAAAAGTGTGGACTGTTCTCACGGATGTCTGAACTTACCATGACCAACTGAATGACCATGACCTCTCTTGTGTTTAACCTTCTCACTGTTAGCCTTGTTCTTCAACTGGCGTATTGTGGGCGTCCCCACCGACATCGGAGTTGGCGGTCCAAGGGATCGGAAGTCCATGGAGGCTGCTGCAGCCATTTACGGCACCACAAAGGTAGGGGGCAAAGGGCAAGATAATTGCAGGGTAGCTTCAACTGGAAAAAAAAATATCTATTAAGCCATTACTATAAGATAGTATATTACAAGGACCAGTTTGTAATAAATGTAATGCATTACTTAAGGTTGACAGTTTGAATATGGTATGAGATATCTAAACTAGTAATTTGTTTATTGTAAGAACACTCAATACTTTATGATATATCTAAATCAGTAAATTTTATATCAGAAAATAGAGAATATGTTATAAGTAACCTAAAAACTTTGTTGTAAAAATAGTATATACGTTATGAATATACCAAAACTTACAACTTTTATTCATAATTAAAATAGGGAATACGTTAAGAGATGCCTAAACTAACAACTTTTATTTCTGTTAAAATAGTTGATACGTAATAAGATACCAAAACTAACAACTTTTATTTATTGTTAAAATAGTTGATACGTAATAAGATACCAAAACTAACAACTTTCATTTGCTGTTAAAATAGTGAATACCTACTGAGATACCAAAACTAACAACTTTCATTTGCTGTTAAAATAGTGAATACCTACTGAGATACCAAAACTAACAACTTTCATTTGCTGTTAAAATAGTGAATAAGTACTGAGATACTAAAACTAACAACTTTTATTTACTTTTAAAATAGTGAATACCTACTGAGATACCAAAACTAACAACTTTCATTTGCTGTTAAAATAGTGAATACCTACTGAGATACCAAAACTAACAACTTTCATTTGCTGTTAAAATAGTGAATACCTACTGAGATACCAAAACTAACAACTTTCATTTATAATTTAAATATGGAATACGTTAATAGGTATCTAAACTAACAACTTATATTTACTGTTAAAATAGTGAATACGTTAAGAGATACCAACATTAACAACTGTTATTTATTGTTAAACTGGGAATACATTAAGAGATACTTAAACTAACAACTGTTATTCACTGTTAAAATAATGAATACGTTAAGAGATACCAAAACTAACAACTTTCGTTTATTGTAAAAATAAATAAGCTTGAATATGATTGTCTAAGCTTTCATGTGTTTCTTTTAATTAAATATAAGTAAACATAGTAACAGTCTGTTCTAAATTTATGGATATGCTGTTGTTTTAATTGTTCAAACGCCGCTAGACAAGACAACCACTTGTTTAAAGTAAATACTATTAGATGTGGCTAACTTCTTATTTTGAATTTGCAAGTTTTGTTTGTCACGATGACTGCAAACTTTAACTTTGTAAATACCGTTGGGCTCGTGACTGCATTTTGTAACCGTGTACGTATCATCAGGCACGTGACTACTTATTTTACTTCTGTAAATCTAGCTATCACCCTGTGTTTAATAGCATCTATTTAGACGAATTGAATTTTTTGTTATGAATATACTTCATATGTTACCACTAACAAGAACCAATAGCAGCAATTATCGGTATAGAATTAGTGAAACATTACACGTACGTAACTAATATTTCTCTGATAATTCGCCACATTGTTCTTTGTCTAGTTGTTTTGTACTTAAAGTCTCGTACTTGCTCTGTTGTTTTTATATTGGAATCCTATAGAAATGAGGACTTGAGTCGTGTCCGTAATTTGAATCTTAGGAAGATTCGTATTTTTAAGGACCATTTTTTAGCACGGTGATAAGTTATTAAAGAACTGCTTTATGTTGTATATGTTCACACATTTTTAGTGACCAGTTTTGGCACGGTAATAAGTTATTAATTAACTGCTTTATGTTGTATATATTAACACATTTTTAATGACCAGTTTTGGCACGGTAATAAGTTATTAATGAGCTGCTTTATGTTGTATATATTAACACACTTTTAATGACCATTTTTGGCACGGTAATAAGTTATTACTGAGCTGCTTTATGTTGTATATATTCACACATTTTTAAGTGACCAGTTTTGGCACGGTAATAAGTTATTAATGAGCTGCTTTATGCCGTATGTGCCAACACATTTTAATGACCGTTTTTGACACGGTATTTGAATATAGTATGGTATCAGTAGAATTGCCCTTTGGAGTTAAGATCTAAATCACTCGTTTCTTAGAATCAGTTGTGCATAAAATGTAATGAAAACAGGATTCATACGTGTGTTTGTGTTCATACGAATACGAAGAGCTCCTATAACTACAGAGGTACTGAGGGCGGTATGGCCATGTGGTTAAAGAACTCGACTCGTAGTCCGAGGGGCGTGGGTTCGAATCCCTGTCTCACCAAACATGCTGGCACTTTCAACCGTGGAGAAGTTATAATGTTACGATGAATTCCACTATTCTTCGGTAAAAGAGTAGCCCAAGAGTTGGCTGTGGGTGGTGATGACTAGTTGCCTTCTCTCTAGTCTTACACCGCTAAATTATGGACGGCTAGCGCAGATAGCTCTCGAATAGCTTCACGCAAAATTGAACAAACAGATGTACTTTTATAGAATTGCCCACAATCACTTGTAAAGAAAAAAAAAACACGTCTTCGTCTTCTATCAACCCGCTTTGTTTGCAATCATGTTGTCATCTGTGCACGTGTTTGATTTCAGTTTTATATTATTAGTCGATCAAAGTGGACTTGGATGTGAGAATATTAATAAAACAGCAAATGAAAGTATATTGAATCCAAGGCGAATCTGAATATAATTATAATGAATGTAAAATGACATTTCTTGATTGTCGATGTTCTAGTATCAGCAACACGATGTAAAACAAAAACAAAAAACAATTTTTGTCTGAAGTAACTTCGAAACTGGATGCAATGTTTTAAATAAAGGTGTGAGGTATTACAATTATGGTGGTTATTTTTTTGCACTACTTTTTTGAGGGCAATAATACTGTCGAAGTTCCGTTATTGACTATTTTGAAGAAGATACGACTGTGTAATTTATTAGTGGAATTTAATTTTAGGACAAGCACGCTCTCTTGAGTTTCTGGAGCCAAACGACACGGATGTTAATTATCATCATATGAATTATAATCTTCTCCAGGTCCTTCTCTTGTATAGAGATTCTATTGTTGTGCTTTATTGGAATTTGGCTTACAACAAAATTAGGAATACACGATATTCGTGATAGCAGAAAGAGCTTCTGTTCTGTATGAACGAGATTTGGCGTAGTAGTACTTGAGATATTTTTGTTTTTCTAGGATCCACGGGCAACAGTTTTTTTTCTTTCCCCTCTTGTATACGGATTGTATTTGTTGTTGATTTTCTGGAATCTACGGATAACAACTTTCTTTGTATACGACATGTCTTCGTGTCTGTTTATCTAGGATCTAAAAGTAACAGCATTCTTTGTATACGAAGAGTTTTGGAAAGAAAAAAACCGAGATACTTTTCTATACAGTCCGCCAGTGTCTCAGTGGTAAGCTCGAGAACTTATAACACTAAAATGCCGGGTTCGATTCCCCGCAAAGAACATTGTGTAACTTTGCGATTACAACAAACAGACAAAAAACGTTCCCCTACCCTAGATGTGAGCAATTATATCCTACGTGTTATTGTGTTAATAAATTAATATTTATTCTCTGTTAGCGACATCACATAATTTCCATAATAAAAACGTGATACACTACTAATAAATAGAAGTGTCTCAACTCCAAAACACGTTTTAGAAGTAAACATCTACAACTAAATATAAGGCACTGAATATATGTAGATCTTTACTCTTTGAATTGATGCGAGTTTTGTTTCGTGTGACCGTCTCAACAGAAGACAAAATTGTGTTTTGATTCTAGCTACCAGTGTTTTGTACAATATTAAAAAATAATTGATTTACAGATAACGTAAATAACTTTTATTTTAAATATATGGAATGTCATTAAATATACGTCTACAACATTTTTATTTCGGCAAGTTTTATGAACTATACAAATATCGCCATGGCAACAACATTCTATAATAAATTATCCAAACATCAACGTTTGAAACATGTTCACATCTTTCTGGACTTTGTTCATTCGTACATGTGAAAAACTAGACATAATATAATTTCTAGTGTTAGCCGTTGTTCATAATTCACTTGTTTAATTACAGGTAGTTTTATATAAGTTTTCCTTTAATTACTTTACCATAATTGAGTTATATTTGTGTAAGTACTTGAAATTTTTAACATTGATATGACTGAGTTATATCTTCGAATTATTCAACTGACAAGATGCGGAAAGAAAGTGTATTTTTTTTTCTTCTGCTCATCATCCATCCAGAAAATCGAGTTTCCATGGAAAAGTGACAAGAACCCTAACAAGTGATAAACTAGGCTTAAACTTCCAAGATCCGTTATAAATT
Source organism: Tachypleus tridentatus (assembly GCF_004210375.1). Lineage (NCBI taxonomy): Eukaryota > Metazoa > Arthropoda > Merostomata > Xiphosura > Limulidae > Tachypleus > Tachypleus tridentatus. The sequence goes on from NC_134835.1 coordinate 35,260,579, forward strand.
CTCAGTGTCTCAATTTAAGATAAATGAATAGCAAAATCACTGTTGAAACATCTTAAAACTAACAGCAACGTTTCAAATATCGATATTTATTTTAACATTTAGATGATGCGAAGAGACAAGTCTGTCTGGACATGAATATAAAATAAGACATTAACTTCATACGATTTTCATATTTCAGTGTTAACGCTTTCAATGTCTCCATTCAAAACACTTAACATGTCTTGAAATAAAATTTGCGTTTAAAGTGAGAGCAAACTTTTCTTTTGTTTGTTTGTTTTGAATTTCGCGCAAAGCTACTCGAGGGCTATCTGCACTAGCCGTCCCTAATTTAGCAGTGTAACACTAGAAAGAAGGCAGCTAGTCATCACCACCCACCGCCAACTCTTGGGCTACTCTTTTACCAACGAATGGTGGGATTGATCGTCAAATTATAACGACCCCACGGCTGAAAGGGTGAGCATGTTTTATGCGACCGGGATTCGAACCCGCGACCCTCGGATTACGAGTCGAACGCCTTAACACGCTTGGCCATGCCCGGCCCCAAACGTTTGTTCTACTTTGCATTTCGTCCTGAGATATTTCAGTTTGAGGGCTGTATATTCTTAAGTGGTGGCTTCCAAGAAAACCTTAAAATAGTAGCTGTAAGCGACATTGGTTTTAAACAACGTTTGATAATGAAACTCGTATCAAATAAGGGACAACAAAGTTTTTTATATTCGGAGACTGTCTACCATCTAATATTACCGTATTTATCTCCAAATATAGTTTAGTTTGTGCTATTCGGTGGAAACAGAAAATAATCTTCCTTTAAAAACGTTATTAAACTGTTTTGTATTCCTCGTAACTTCCTGATCAAACTATATCATGAGAAACAAGATTCACCAAAATTCTCTCTATATATATAGCTTGAAAATATTTATAGTGTACGTTGGAAATTGTAAGTATTTGTAGTTTTCCTCGGACTTCACGTATTTCGAATCTTTGCTAATGCTCTTTCATCTTCTATGTGAAGTTATAACTGTTTGAACTTGAATGTGATTACGACCTCTTTTATTGCTACCATTAGTAATAAAGGTTCCTTTGTAATTTTTTTTATATAGTTTTCGAAAAAAAACATTAATATTTATAGACCAGAGATATTTTATAACACAACTGAAAAATGTATTATTTTAAGCTGGCTTATTATCTGACTTATTTTCGAAAAGAAAAACAAAATTTCTAATCATAGTGCTTATTTCTAGGTATGAGTACTGAGAACGAGATTAGATTTTAAAAAAGTGACTAATATAAGTTATTTTTTTAACATTTCATCACTCAACGCATGTCTTCTTTGTATAGATTAATCTTACTTTAATAGTAACAAAATACGAAGTTATTTTCTGTTAGTTTTATTATGTATACATACGAGGTCTGTTCAAAAAATACGCGGACTGACGTCATAAAACAAAATGTACTTTATTTAGAAGTTACAGATCTGGGACCCCTTCAAAGTACTCTCCTCCCCAACGCACACACTTATCCCAACGGTGTTTCCACTTGTTGAAACAGTCCTGGTACGCTTCTTTTGTAATGTCCTCCAGCTCCTTCGTTGCATTTGCCTTAATCTCGGGAATTGTCTCGAATCTTCTTCCTTTCAAGGGTCTTTTGAGTTAGGGAACAAGAAAAAATCGCAAGGAGCAAGGTCAGATGAGTAGGGGGGTTGGGGAAGAACAGTGATTGAGTGTTTGGCCAAAAACTCACGAGTTCTGAGGGATGAATTTCGCAGCAACGCGGTGCATCTTCAATTTTTCAGTCAAAATCTCGTAACAAGATCCAACTGATATCCCACACTCTTCAGCAAGCTCCCCTGACAGTCAGACGTCGATTTGCCCGCACCAGGGTGTTGATTTTGTCGACGTGTGGGTCGTCAGTTGACGTGGAAGGTCGTCGAGGACGCTCATCATCTTCAATGGACTGTCGAACATCATTAAAACGTTCATGCCACTTGAAACATGCCGTACGCTTTATAGCAACATCACCGTAAGCCGTGTTAAGCATAATAAAAGTTTCAGTCGCAGATTTTCCAAGTTTAACACAAAATTTCACAGCAAGTCGTTGCTCCTTCAGGTCATTCATTCTGAAATCCGCCAAACGAAAAAATCGCACTTCACTTAAAACCGCGTAGCTAATACACAAATAAAGATATCTGCAATCGGGAAATGGCGTCGTAATCAGCTGATCTGTGCGAACCTAGCGACACCAAGCGGATTCTCCTGGAACCAACTGGAGCCGCGCAATTCAAACAGTCCGCGTATTTTTTGAACAGCCCTCGTATAAAACGTTTTCTTATTTTTTACTACATTTATATTCGACTATTAATATCTTGTTGTTTGGAATAACTTTGGTTTTCACGTGATAACATAGTTATTAGTCTTAACACTGCAATTTATATGAAGCAGCTGTGCTAGGCCAGAACGGAAATTGTGATTCATGCATAATTCGGATTTCGAGCAACCAATCATCACGCTCCTTATTATGTTAGAGCTTCCTCACTAAAAAGCTAATCCTTGTCACTAATGAAACACATTTATCAAAGTGCGTGTCAACACTTTTAGCCAAACACGGAAGTAGCTCTGTAAGAGGTCCGCGATCTGAGAAAAGAGACAGAAGGGCTTCTGATACGAACCCGTCTTCTTGATGGGGAAACCCAATTGCTGCAGTTAATATAATTAAAATACACTGCCATACAACTAGTTATCACAGCTTGTTTGATTCTGTAAAGAAGGCTAGGTACAGGCTTTGGCTGAACAGCACGTAGCATCCTTTGTTAGCATGACAATGTTACGACTGGCTGGGAAGATTATAATGATTTTACACAAAATAATATTTGATAAAGGCTTCCATTGTCCCTATGGTGAGAAAACACAGACGTATTACAATATCTTGTCTTAAAGTTACATGTGTAATATTTTTAATCTGTTTTTATCTTACTGACAAAGCCTATCTAATCATCATCATGGACAGCAATAGAGTTTGCGCTATCTTATATTATCATTTTGTAGTTCTTCAAATATTATCAGGAAAGAGTTGAGGAAACATCTGTATCAAATGTTCGTAAGTTTATGTTAATTAACAAAACACGAACAAGGTTCATCGTATAGATTCACGTGTACTAACATCAAATTCTTATAATCAACTGAATGCTCTTCCAAAAGCCGAGAAAAAGGTTCACCATTCCTCTTCGGTGTTTTTGTCTGAAGTGGTTTTTTTTAAGGGGGGGAGATTCTCGAACTACTAAAGGATAGCTGCAACTGAACCCAAATATTGTGAGATTAGCATAAAAGTCAAGACGCATATGCATATTACCTAAAGTTATATCAGCTAAGTTGGTAAGTATAGTTAGTCCTACTTGTAAGTTCCAGGCAGTAACTGATATGATATATTAAGGAAATTGGCATTGACAAGTTCATGAAAATACGAACAGGATAGTAGAGAAGAATCGATTTATATTGCAATCCGTCTGTTTAAGTTAGACGTTTATGAACTATGTACCTGAAGTTAATTGAGATATATGACAGGTTTGAAGGAACATTAAGTTCAAATCAGAGCAGTTTTGTATTTTTGAAACATTAAAAAAAACGTAGCCTAGTATTTTTTTTACTCTGTTTCTTTTGAATTTTGCACAAAGCTACACGAGGATCACCTGCCCTAGCTGTTCCTAATTTAGCAATGCAAGACTAGAGAGAAGGCAGCTAGTCATCACCACCCACAGCCAACTCTCGGGCTTCTCTTTGACCAACGAATAGTAGGATTGACCGTAATTTTATAACGCCCCTAGAACTAAAAGGACGAGCATATTTGCTGTGACAGGGATTCAAACCAGTCACCTTCAGATTAGTAGTCGAGTGCCCTAACCACTTGACTATTCCAGTGCTTTTTCTCTGAATATATAAGCCTCGAAAATATGTATTTAGCGTGTGTGTTTTTTTATAGCAAAGCCGCATCGGACTATCTGCTGAGCCCAACGAGGTGAATCGAACCCCTGATTTTAGCGTTGTAAATCCGTAAATTTACCGCTGTACTAGCGGGTGGCATGTATTTAGTTCGTTTACATGAAAAAATAACAGTCAAATTTCATATTGAGAGACCTATATATTTTAATTGTAATAGATTATAAGCCAGCGTGGCACTCCACTCGCAATCAGAGAGTCGCGGTTTCGAATCACTGTCACACCAAACATGCTCGCCTGTAGGGGTGTTATAATGTGACGGTCAATCCCACTATTTGTGGGTAAAAGAGTAGCCCAGAGTTGGCGGTGGCTGGTGATGACTAGCTGCCTTCTTTCTTGTCTTGCACTGCAAAATTAGGGACGGCGAGCGCAGATAGCCCTCGTGTAGCTTTGCGCGAAGTTCAAAACAAACCAAACCGTGTAATTTAAGTTCTTTCTAGTCGATATGTACCACCTTGATTTATTTCAAATTTAATTTTTTTATATTTACATTAACTTCCAATGAGAGAAATGGAAATAACATCCGTAAAAAGAAACGGCTTTCTAATAGGCTAATAAAGTTCTTTGTTTGCCGTAAAGGTTTTCTAACATATTCCCATATTTTTGATGAATAATTATTTATCACAATGTGCTACAGAGTTATATAATTATTACGACAATTGTAGTAGTTTATCAAAATAAGTACAGACTGGTGTATTTTTATAAAATAATTTACTTAAATGTATAATATTACTTTTTTTTTAATATTTTAATTTCTAATTTTATCTCCTTGTTCTCCCCCAAACGGGAGATTTCTTAGTTATTGTTCGGATCTTCTCTATGTCTTATCGTATTAAGTTAGAAAGAAAAAAATTAATGACTATCTGTCTTCAGTTTCATTGGCAAACTGCCTCAGGACCAAAACAGAGCAAACCGTGGATTCGTTCTTCAGGAGAGTTTATGTCTTTTGATATCGGGTACAGTTTTGATTCATTTCTAAAGTAGCAAAAAGAGGCGTCTTTAATATTTGTGCTGTCACGTGCTGGTCTTGCGTGTCGGTAAAGCAACAGAACCCAGCAGAAAGTTTAAACTCATATAAAATTTTTAGTGCTTTCAAACAAAGCCATTTGTTCTATTTCATTCAGCGATAAGGTGGTCCTATGGATGGCCCTGTTTTAACTTGGCACGCAACACCCATTTATTTTCATGTTAGTTATTTAAAGATTTTCGAGAGCTGTATAATCTACATAGGTCCATGATAAAGCTTTTATTAAGAAAATGTTTAACACACAGCGATTTTCAGCTTATGTTACAAACGTACCAAGAGTTTCAATCAATATTTCAGATAATCCTGAGACGCGTGCGTGTATATATATATATATGCGTTTATTTATTAACATCATTAGACAGATACGAAAATTATAAGATGTACAATGATAGCGTTAAACATTTTCAAAAATAACTTGTTAAATTTCTCTTTTCTGAAGACCCGGCTTGGCCACGTGGTTAAGTCGTTGGACTGGTAATCCGAGGATCGCGGATTCGGATCCCGGTCGCACAAAATATGCTTGCCCTTTCAGTCGTGGGGGCGTTATAATGTTACGGTCAATCCCACTACTCGCTGGTAAAAGAGTAGCCCAAGAGTTGGCGGTGGGTGGTGATGACTAGTTGCCTTCCCTCTTGTCTTACACTGATAAATTAGGGACACAAAAACAAAACAAACAACAACTTTCCTGGAATTGGATGTATTTTAAATCTTTCGAAGCAAATGAAGTCAGAATGCCAGTAGGAACACAGTTAAGTGTGAATGTGCGTTTGTTGACTGTCATGCGCAAAGTTACACAATGGGTTGGTTGTGTTGTGGCGGAGATCGAGCCCTGAATTTTAGCGATGTAACCGATGAGATGTTGATTACGTGGGAAAATTTCGTTTCATTAAGTTAACGAACCTACAAATATTAATCAAATTTGACACTACAATTGATTTTCAGTAAGATGTCACGCATGATAGCATCAGCCAGTTCTAGTTGACAGCTGCTGTTTGTTAATCCAGAAGAAAGGATTTCTTGTTCCATTCCTCAACTGTTCTGATTTTACGACGTTTTAGAGATAAGTAGTGTTTCGAATGGTTAGGTTACATTTGGTTTACGGAACAATGAAACTCAACGGATTATTCTTTATTCTGTTTTATTATTATTATATAAGACTTTATAATCACACGTGGCAGTGATGAAACATAGTTTGCACAGCAATTTCTTTTTATTACTTAAAACGGATTGGGCGAGGATCAACAGAGAACTCAAGGCCTGTATGGCCAGGTGGTTAGGGCGCTTGATTCGCAACCTGAAATTTGCTGGTTCGAATCTCCGTCCCACCAAACACGCTTGCCCTTTCAGCCATAGGGGCGCTATAACGTTACGGTCAATCCCACTATTAATTCGTAAAAGAGTAGCCCAAAAGTTGGCGGCGGGTGGTGATGACTAGCTACTTTTCCTCTAGGCTTTCACTTCTAAATTAGAAACTATTGACTCAGATAGCCCTTGTGTAGCTTTGCGAGAATTTCAAACCAAGCCAAACCAAACCCGTGAATCCAGGGGTTTAAGGTTGCTCAAAAACGTGCTGTAAATTATGAGACCGTGTGAGTGCTGTAAGAGTTACAGTTAAATTCTACTACGTTCCACACAATTGTAACCCAAAACTTGTGTGTATTCGTGTGTTTTCTTATAGCAAAGTCACATCGGGCTATCTGCTGAGTCCGTCCACAGAGGGTAATCGAACCCCTGATTCTAGCGTTGTAAATTCGTAGGCTTACCGCTGTATTAGCGTGGTACTCCAAAACTTGTCTATAGCTGTCTTTTCTCTAGTATATCAGTTCAAAATTAAAGACGCAGAAAATCTTTATATAGCTTTGTATAACAATAAACAAACATCGTTTAAAACACTATGTACGAACACTTTCAGCACTCTACTCGTAGAAAGAGTTGGCATCTGTTTTATCCTTATGACCCTAAACGAGATTAAGTGATAACTCTTTAGGATCAAATCTCGAAAGTAAAGAACAAGGTGTACCTCGACTGCTATTCGCAAACGAGTTTCATAAATAAATCTCTTTCACTGTCAGTACAATAGACGTCTTAATTACTTGCAGTTGTTTTGTTAATATATAGAGTTCTTCACATCCACAAGATAAGAACCGCAATCCAACCGTTCGTGAATTTGATTAGATTTCCTATTCGCAAAACTACACCATAGATTGAGTTTCCTTTGTTCGCTTGCCTTGCTGGGATGACATCATATATACCATCGTTAACGAAACATGGATTTGCTCTTAAGATGTAACGAGAAGAGACAGTCGTCTTACTTCATTAATTTAATGGACCTACATGAGTTGCTTAAATAATATATTTATATATATATGTTTCACAAAATCACTATCCGTAAAACTTTTCTCTGTTTATTCTTTTGTAATTCCCAAGAGCAACTTGTCACGTGCGTAAAATTCTATACCCCCCCCCATCGATATTAAGTTTTGCCGCCCTATTGAGGCATAAAAAAACATCCTGCGGTGTTTTATATTATTATGACGCTTGTGGATCACGTTCACGAGCAAACGAGTTTTTTTTTTTTTCCTTTTTTGATCTGAAGTAGTTAGATTTGGATATTTTATTTTGATACAGTGTCTTTACTTATTGTCCTTCATAATGACAGGTAGGATGCTAGTTGATCATTCACCTTCATAACGATAGAGAAGGTTTAAGTTGATCAGGTAGAGCGTAAGTTGATCATTGTCCTTTATAAGGATAGGGAGGGTTTAAGTTGATCAGGTAGAGCGTAAGTTGATCATTGTCCTTTATAAGGATAGGGAGGGTTTAAGTTGATCAGGTAGAGCGTAAGTTGATCATTGTCCTTTATAAGGATAGGGAGGGTTTGAGTTAATCAGGAAGAGTGTAAGTTGATCTTTGTTCTTCATAAGAACACATGTTCATGCACACGAAATATTGTATGGTAGATGATGTATTGAAATACTACAGAAACGTAATTTATATCACAAGTCAGGATAACGATGCTCCTCCATTTTATATTTTATTTTTCACGAGGCCAAGTGCAGCGTGTTTTATTTTACAATAAACAATGTTCATAAGTAAGCCTTATCAAATGCTTAAAAGAACATTTTCGTTTCACCCATAGTAAAAATTTAAATAATCTTCGATAGATAAATATTAAATTACTGTATCTATTGCTTTTAAGCGATAAAAATGTGATCGCTTAATTGAAGACTTGCTTTTGTGTAAATAAAAAAAACACCCACACATTAAATATACCGAAAATGTTGAAATAACGTGTTTTAAAATGCTGTATATTGTAATTCAGTTTATTGTAACTCACAGTTTTATTGTTCAGAATAAATGCATAAATTCCTTTGAACTGCTCGTTGCTTCATTCTTTATGTAGGTTTTCTAAAGTTGTGTTCTTACGAAAGAAATAATGCTCTGGAGATAATGGCATTATTTTTCAGCGGCCCTGTAATCGGTTTTGAAAAAAATAAATCAAAAAAATATTTTTGGCTTTAACACTATTAGGCTTAAGTACTAAATGCTCGTTATTATCTTGAAAAGCAGGGATCCACTAAATTAACCATCCATATTGTTTTGTGTTTTATCTCCCGTGGGTTTAGGTGGAAAGAGAGAGAGATAATATATAATTTTGTATATTTGAGTGTGTGCGAAAAATATAAATTTTAAATCATGTTATAATTTTGAATTTCGAACATGTACTACTCTGATCCACTTATTTAGGCTTAAGGATTGTTTAACAATAATAATACAAGGCCTAAAGTAAAAAGACGTAATTCCAAATGTTGTCTTCGCAGTTTAGAAAGTTATTTAACCACGGTGGCTCAGTGGAAAAATTCGAGGGATCCCATGACGCTAGAAATCAGGTTTCGATGTTTGTGGTTGGCAAAGCACAGATAGCCATTGTGCAACTTTTTACACATTCGAAGAACATTTTTTTTTTTACACAGTCGTTTATCGTATAAAGCGTTGTTATCATAAGAAATAATGTTGTCTAAGAACGTGTTCATTTAAGTTAGGGCATGAAAAGTTAATTTTTCGATTGTTAGGCGCGAGCAATTGCGAGGTTGTAACCTCCGAGATAAATGTTTTGTTGTTGGTTTTTTTTCTCTTTCCATTTCAGCGCACAGAAACCATAGATTTAGTATTGGAACAATAATTTGCTCTTGTACCTTAGTAAACAGTTGTCTATTCAGTCAACATTATGAATTTTACAATAATTACTTGTCTATTGTGTTTTGGACGATTCTAACACCATAAGAATATTCATCTACTTCCTGGTTCTGATATTTTTGTGAAAGTAATCCTCCAAGCAAACCCCCATTTTGTTATAGCTTTTATTCACCAGCCTCAGCATGGCCAGGTGGTTAAGGCACTCGACTCGTAATCCGAGGGTCGCGGTTTCGAATCCTCGTCACACCAAACTTGCTCATCCTTTGCATGTAGCTTTGCGCGAAATTCAAAACAAAACCGAACTTCTACGTTGTTTTGTCCACTTCAAAGCACAACCAAGGGTTTGCTTTCGATATAAAAAACTGCTATTTTTACATTTATCCTGGCATCATAGATACAAGAGTCTCCACGGTTTCATTGTGAACTTTTTTTAAGTGCTGTATTTTGTTTAATTATATAAAGTGCTGTGTTTTGTTTGCTTATATAAAGTGTTTAAAACAAAACCTGTTATCATCAGCTTTCACAGTACGCTACTTTGTCATTTTAATTTAATAAAGAACATTTCTTCTCTATCTTTAAAAACAGTCCGTGTTCATCAGCGATCTTACTACTTTTGATTTATTTTCTCACATTGTATTTGTCCCCCCCAGGCGGTATCTCTGTCTACTTATACCGCTGGAAACTAGGTTTCAATACCCGTGATGAGCAGAACACAAATAGCCCTTTGTGTAGCTTTCTTAATAACAAACAATTGTTTTGTAGTTACTTGGTCACAGAACCTCTGTCTACACCACCCACACCAACACCAAAAAGAGTGAGACATGCCTAATTTTTTATATGTACTTAATAACTGCCTGTTTTTTTCAGAAGAAACTCAAATTCAACATTGTTTAGGGTTTAAAGACAAGATGACAATAATATAAAGAATACATTATAGAAATTAATGGAAAATTATTTTACTTTCATTTAGGGCGTAATTTAACATCTGTACATCTCAGCTAAAGATAATTGGGATTTTAGTTTTTAAAAAAGTAACCTTGATTTATATCTCATAAATATTGCATTTGGAAAGAAGTTTTTTTATTTAAGAGATAAACGTCTTTTTAAAGCTTGCATATTTTTTGTCTGTTCTTTCTGGCTAAACTTCATTTCTCTCCACTGTCTGCTTTTATCGTTAGAACAGTTAGTGACGTAGGAATTGTCGATTAATGCTCCGGGCATGGAGCGCTCTGGGTGCATCTGGAACTATTCCAACGTTTCTTCGTTTGACTTTGAACAGGCTAAGGTCTTTTTCACTTCTCATCCCGCTAGTTATTATACAATGACTCATGTAAAAGCCTGACAGTAGAACAAAGGCAGGAATCAAAGGGTTAAGCCTTACAGTAACTTATTTACGTGTCTCTTACACTGTTTATGACCAACATACAAGTACTACTTAATTAGGTAAAGCGACTCTTGAGCATGTTACTCGAGTAATAGTTAAAATGTGCGTGGAAGTAACTGGAACCATTTGAGATACGAAGAATATATTTCAAGCAAGTAAAAGCAACCGAAACATAAAAGCAAACTTCTGTGAACATGTTTTCCGCGTGTGAGGTATATTTTATTTAAAGTATAACTTGTTATTAAAAGTTTGGCATAAGATATAGACAATACAATTCTTTCATACGTAGTAATTAGCACAGTGTAATAGATAAGAGAAAAATAAGTGTATTATATATGTATCTAATTCTCCACATTTCTAAATAGCGTACAGGATACTAAGTACGAGGGTCAATGAGGCGGTGGGTGCGTACCTTTAAAGAATAATGGTCAGTATCATACAAAGCACTCAAGGACTACGATTACATTTTGCGAATTCCAGAAACAAAGAAAAACTACCTTGCTCTATGTACAAGTTCATGCATGGCCAGGTGGTTAGGGCGCTCAACCAGCAAGCTGAGAGTTGCGTGTTCGAATCCCTGTCACACCAAACATGCTAGGGGGCGTTATAATGCTACAGTCAATTCCACTGTTCTTTGTTAAAATAGTAGCCCAAAAATTGGTGGTTGGTGGTGATGAATAGCTGACTTTCCTCTATTCTTATACTGCTATATTAGGGACGGCTAGTGCAGATAGCCCTGGTGTAGCTTCGCGTGAAAGTCAAAAACAAACAAAACAATGATTTATTCCCATATTGTGTTTGTTTAACAGGTTTGGGCTGGCTGCTTATTAAACAAGGGCATTTGATTAAGGTATATATAACAGTAAATATTCTAGCTGATAAGTAAATTACCACTTATATAAGTCTTGCTGATACGTAAATGGCCACTAATATAAGTTTTGCTGATACGTAAATGACCACTGATACAGATCTTGTCGATACGTCAATTATCACTAATATAAGTCCCACTGATGCGTAAATAACCACTAATATAAATCTTGGTAACACGTAAATGACCACTAATATAAGTTCTTCTGATACGTAAGTTACTACTGATACAGATCTTGTTGATACGTAAGTTACCACTAAGTTATTTCATCTGTTTGTGTTTTGTTTTTTAGATCGCGTCCATGACTTTAGCTGTGGCCGCCTCCATTATCGGACTTTATTCCTTGATCCAAGAAAGGACGTTATGTACGTCGGTGCTATGTAAGTATTTATCTCATAGACTGTTGTACTTTTTTCACTTACAATAAGTTTATGTTTATTTGTAAGTTTAATACCAAAAAGTGTCTGTAAATTTACAAAATTTTGTCTCTTGTGCTTTGGGTAAATTATTTTTTTAATTTGATGGTATAAACTTTGAGTAATATTGTTTGTTTGTTTGTTTTAATTTGGCGCAAAGCTACACGAGGGCTATCTGCGCTAGTCATCCCTAATTTAGCAGTCAGTGTAAGACTAGAGGGAAGGCAGCTAGTCATCACCATCCACCACCAACTCTTAGACTACTCTTTTACCAACGAATAGTTGGATTGACCGTCTCATTATAACGCTTCTACGGGTGAATGGGCGAACATGTTTGTTTGGGGCAAGGATTCAAACTCGTGACACTCAGATTACGAGTCGAGTGCCTTAACCACCTGACCATGCCGGGCCCTGAGTATTATAGCGAATAGAATATTATTGGGTATAGAGCATTGTTGGTATCGTTGTCTGATCACAGTGTTTTGATGTTATATCCTGACTTGTGTCTTATAGTATAATAATTTACATACGTCAGTTTGTTAGTCTGCATTAAAACAATGTGATTAAGGCGTTTTTTTCCTCAGTGATTATAAGAATAATATAATCGCTTCTTGTATTCATTTGTTAGTTTCGTCGTTCACTGGACTTACCAAAGTGTTTGTGTTTCACTTGATAAAAACTACTGATGTGCAAGTCAGATAATGCATTTTCTTTATACTGAAAAAAACACATTGGTGATTAGCTAAAAACATTGGACTTCTAGGAGCTCTGAGATTCAATGATGTTAGTTAATATTTATCTGTAGAACGTTTCTTGTTTGGTTAGAGATGTGTGAAAATGTGACCAAAACGTTTGTTATGGGTGCGGAAGAAAGCCAGCGGAATTCGATAATTAACTTATTTATGGGACTGCAGATAAACTTCTCTCTTACTGATTAACATATTATATGGAGCCCCATATTAATACCACCCCTCAAATAGTTGATCCAAGTTATTCAGTTACATGTAGACTGTAATGTGTTTTTTTATAGCAAAGCCACATCGGGCTATCTGCTGAGCCCACCGAGGGGAATCGAACCCCTGATTTTAGCGTTGTAAATCCGGAGATACCACCCCTCAATTGATCCAAGTTATTCAGTTACATGTAGACTGTAATGTGTTTTCTTATAGCAAAGCCACATCGGGCTATCTGCTGAGCCCACCGAGGGGAATCGAACCCCTGATTTTAGCGTTGTAAATCCGGAGATACCACCCCTCAAATAGTTGATCCAAGTTATTCAGTTACATGTAGACTGTAATGTGTTTTCTTATAGCAAAGCCACATCGGGCTATCTGCTGAGCCCACCGAGGGGAATCGAACCCCTGATTTTAGCGTTGTAAATCCGGAAACATACCGCTGTACTAGTGGTGGTGGGGGATCGACTGTAAATAACAACCTGAAAAGTTATCAAATAGGAGGAAAAATGTTTCTTTACAAGAGTTTAGATTGAAAGTGTTAAACTCATTTTAAAGTGTATTCTCGAAACCTTTAACGTAATTTCAACAGGGACAACAACTTAATTTAGAGATTCATCGAAACGTATTGCATGTTATATTCTAGTGATCTGTCGCAATGTACTACGTGTAATGTTCGTTTGCTTCATCGACTTAAGTCTCAACGCTTGAATAAAACACGTTATGTTTATCTATAGATATATAGGACTTCGATATTCTAATCTGTTCTGTTATCAGTTTCAAATTTTCTTGTCTTGCTGATAAAGAACTATGGTAAAGACAGACAAAGAGATTGATAGAATAGAAGCTCATGAATTTAAAATAAACCTGCTTTCTGCTGAGGACTACGTATATACATACAATGGTGGAAAGAAAAGTTTTGAGTGTCTAACTTAAAATATTTTGTTTCTAATTTCGTCTCCATCTCAGTCCAATTTAGTTTAGAATTGTGGGTTAAACCCAGGTATTTGGCTGATGTAGCTACGTGGGGAACATTTCCGTGAAGTGTATAGTTTCGGAACTGTTTGTCTTTATTTTGTGATTGATATGATTTGTGTTTTGTGTAGTTTTAGTTTGTTTTTTTGAATATCGGGCAAAGCTACTTGAGTGCTATATTGTTAAGCGAGAAATTAAAGGTAGGTCAGCTAGCCAATACCGTTCATTGCTTGTATCTTTGTTTCTTGAATTTCGGGCAAAGCTACACGAGAACTATCTGTGCTAGCCGTCCCTAATTTAGCAATGAAAAACTAGAGGAAAGGCACCACCCACCGCCAATTCTTAGGCTATTCTTTTACTTACTAATAGTAGAATTAACCGTTACGTTACAACGCCCCCGAGGCTGAAAGAATGAGAACGTTTAATGTGACAAGGATTCGAACCTGCAACCCTCAGACTACAAGTCGAGCACTCCCTAATCACCTGGCCATGCTGAGACATAACTTAAAAGTGAATCGTAATATTCATTCCAAGATGACCTAAGAAGGTCGGAACATTGTTTTCTACTTTATTTTCATAAAAGTTTTAACATTCATATCAGCCGTCTTGAGATACATTTTTACCAGTAAATAATCTCAGTATTTAATTAGTTTAGGTAAAATTCTATAAATTGAAAATCCTTATCACATGTACCGTTTTTAGCCCTTTTTATTGTGTCGTTGTTTTATTCGCCTCATTAGGAGGACATTATGCAATACTTAGCCAGAAGACAATTCTTTCTCTTCTGCTCTTCATTTCAAAACACTTAATAAACCTTAGTTAGGGGACACTCAACTCGTAATCTGAGATATGCGAGTTTGAATCCCTATCACACCAAAAATGCTCCCCCTTTTACTCGTGAGGGCGTTATAACGTGATGGTCTATCCCACTATTCGTTGTTAAAAGAGTAGCCAAAGAATTGGCGGTTGGTGGTGATGACTAGCTGTCTTTCCTCTAATCTTACACCGCTAAATTAGGGTTGGTTAGCGCAGATATCCCTCTTGTTGCTTTGCGCGAAATTAAAAAAAAAACAACAACAAAACCTTATTGTATAAAATTTATAATAACAGCGTCCTCGAGACAAAGAAGCCAAGAAAGTTTTTATTTACCTGCGTTCTGCTTCTGGGTAGAGATAAAGGGTGATGTAAAGGTCAAATGTCTTTGAGAATAAAACATTTGAAACGAGTGACGTATCTTGAAAAACAGTGAAAACAGACTTTCTTCAACCATTTCTTGTTTTATTACGAATAAATATAGCATACAGAAAGATAAAGCTAGCAACTTCTTATATGATAAGTGAAACGAGTCTGATTTATGATATACTAAATAGTGCATTTGTTGCATTGGATGCGAACTGGGGACACTTTCCACAATATGGAATCGTATTTCTGCTCATAGTGGTAGTGGAATTATAAGTTTGTTTCACTGTTATTGGTTTTTTTTTTTTTAAGCTTAGAAATTATATCGCTAAAACCATTATTATCACTGCTGTAGCAAAGTGTTATGTATTGTAAAAATGTCTACATTTCAAGAAAGTTGGTGTATTATTATGTGGTTTTATTGGAAGTGATATAAAACACACTCGTTTGTCATTTAAATTCACGCTCTTAGATAAGTAAAAAGCTTTTTGAAACGTGCGCACTGTATAAACTATTCTATAATATGTAACGCTTCTTTAAATTTGTATATATAGGTACATATATATATATATCCAGAGGTTCTATGTTACAGAATTTCTTTATTAGCCCAAATCAAGTAAAAGCTTTGCTCACATACACACTATTACGGTACAAACCTTATATTTTGTTTACGTTTTCGAGCTGTGATTTTCGTCATAAATATTGATTGCTGTTTGTTTTTAGTGGAACTTATATAACCAGGTTATCCAATAAATCAGAATAAACGGTGCCAGTAAGCAACACACGTGTATCTTGTGAAACTATTTCATCAGCTAATGGTTTTCTAAAGTTATGTTAGGATACCAATAAGTAGAGTATAATGTTGATAACCAAAATCCATATACGTGTTGTATTCTCTATGAGCTGTACTCTTTATAATTGATCTAATTAATTATTCTATGACCTGTATAAAATGTACTATTCATAATTATTATACGACATTTATAATGTATGTTCTACATAATGCTGTGTGTTATAAACTAATATTTTGTTTTTGCAGTTTTTAATTTTTAAAATGTAATAGATAATTTATGTTGTTATATAGTTTTACACCCGCACTGTGGCGTGTAGTCCTTAAAATCGTTTGCAATCCACTGTCTTTTGCTATATACATTTACAAAAAAGAACAATTGTGGTAGGTTGATATTTGGGGTAATGCTGAAATTTCAAATAATTCGTTAGAATCCCTCGTAGTATATTATTGTTGCGGTCCTTTATTCCATATGGTGAATTGTAGGGCCCTCTAGTGTCATGTTATTTATTCAAATTATCGGTCCTCTTTGTGGCGTGTCTTTACAAAAAAGTATTACAGTTCTCATGGTGTCTTTGAATCATTGTGGTGTAAAGTGGTCCTTACTATGTCTTGTAATCCTTGTGGTGTCAGTAGTCCTTACGATATCTGATAATCCTTCTGTTGACCTGTTGTTCGTAAACAGTTTCGTAGTCTTCGTAGTGGTGTGTTGTCAGTACAAAAATATTGTGATGGTTTCATTTCCTGAAGTATCGTGTAGCTTATAAAAAACGTTATTGTGGTTTTGCGATAACGTACATTTCTTACAATGTCTTATATCCCGCGAGGTTTAGTGTAGCTCTCAATAAAATATAGCACAATCCCGTATGAGTATCGAATAGCTCAAACAACAAAGTATTGTGGTTCTTTTGGAGTTATAAAGCTCATAAAAATCGGTGAGTTTCTTATCGCATTGTGTAGTATTCATATTGTTCTGTGATTTGTATTGTTTCTTACACTTTTTTTTACCCGTAAACTATACGTCTAAGCAATGAACTTATAAACGGAATGAAGTTAAACAAGCGGGATGAAGTGTCATAGAAAGACTATAACCAGAAACTATTATGCACTCTGAAATGCACAGCTATTATATATATGTATATATAACCATGTGTTTTTCTAGTGTCAAAACTTTAATAATGTAATATTGTACCGCATCTTCCTTATTTCGGAATTTTAAATATATTTGTATGAAATATAAACTCGAAAGCGCCCCCTATTTTATTTATATTTCAGTTCCTGAACTATTTATTATACACGAGGCACTCTCATAGTTTGTAATATTCCAGAAGTAATTTATATATAGTCGCATGAGACACTTTACCTGTTAACTCGTTGCATAAGATTTCCCCACCCCATCTTTCTTGGGTGCAAAAACATGGGGTAATTAGTGTATTATGTATTAATGACTCTTTTAATGCGTTACATGTTATGTACACCTGTTTGTTTTGGTTTGTGTAAGTTTTCTTTTTTTGTAATTTCATACATTTATTTATACAGTAGCGAGTTGTTGTTGTACGGTACGTTCACATTCAGAGTGAGTGTGTACACATGAACACGTTACAAAACGGAAAGTCACATCTGATCTCTAATAACTTTAACTTGATGTACAGCTTACACGTAAACAGATAATCTGTTTAAAAATAATAGTACCGTTTGCTGTATGTTCAGGCAACCACTTCCCAGAGTGTGGAAGATCGTCACCAAAATCAGTATGGGGTTCATTGGGTCCATGAGGGGTAATACAGATTTTCAGGTTTGCATTTTATGAATAATTACGCGTATTTTTTTACAAGTTCATATAAGGGAAGCAACTTTCTATGTGTTAACATAACTGTTTACTGACCATAAATGTACATAACTCCCGTTCAGGGGACGGGTACTTCAGATAGTGTTGAACAAGTTGCAGAACAGGAAATCGGATGTGATGCCTAATACTTTTAACTTGATGTGCAAATTAGATGTTAACAGAGAATACTGAATACGTTACAAAACAAAGGATAGATTTGACGTCTAATTTTAACTTGACGTACACGTTAGGTGTAAAGAATGTGTGTGTTTTCTTATAGCAAAGCCACATCGGGCTATCTGCTGAGCCCACCGAGGGGAATCGAACCCCTGATTTTAGCGTTGTGAATCCGGAGACATACCGGTGTACTAACGGGGAGGACAGGTGTAAAGAAAGAGTACTGAATACGTCACAAAACAAAAGATGGAGCTGGAGTCTCACTACTTTAACTTGATATACAAGTTATTTGTAAAGAGAGAATGGCCATGAAAGGTCACACATTAGTAATTAGTAATTCAATAAATGAATGAAAAAGTCTAGTTTTGGACATATATGCTTCCTGACGGATTATCTGTTAACGTATCAAAATCTGACTGATGTGGAAACTCAATGGTTTTGTTCATAGTGAATTGTATCCTATTCTTTTGTAAATGACAACTTTTTCTTATTATTATTTTGATGGGGAGGGATGAACTGTCAGATGACTTTTATTTCAAAGCTGACAAACTTGAAGTGGCATAAATTTAGAAAGATAAAGTCTATAAAAACATTTGTATGTTAAGAATAAATGTATTATCAATACAACTGTCCTATAAAAGCTTCTAGGTAACTCAGCGATAAAGTTGACCGCTTAAAGCATACAAGTGTAGAATTAAACAACTAAACCCAGTACCTTGTGCAACTTTAGGCTTAACAACAAACAAAGTACATTAAGACAGAGAAACAAACTCAGGTGTTTTTGAGTATGGACATTTTTAGAAACCAAGTGGGTTGATTCTGATTCGTTCTGGATATCTTAGGTTGTATCAAGCGCCGATATCATCATATCACAGCCAAACTCAGTTTTGTCTGCCCTGAAATGCATGCACACGCACACTTCCATTCAACTGGTATAAATATATTTCAGTAGACATTTTGTACAACATATTGAAAACTTATCAACGTTTTCAAAAAGCACTAAAGTTAGGTCGTAGAAAAAAAAAAAAGTTTATTTATTGATGGTATTAAGTAGTATAATGTTTAACCCTAACTAAACTAAAGCAGAAAACGTACAAACGTTACAATGTCATCTCTGTATCGATAATAGCTTTAACTAATGTTAGGCCTAAAACAAGTGGGCTTAGAGATTTTGATGTCTGTGATTAGAATTCTTTTGTATTATCCCAGAAATCCTGTATTCAAAGAAGTGCTGTTGCAATAAACCTTCCAGTCATATCATATTAATTGTGTTTAGTGGTAATGAATTATTTTGGTAACATGGTTTGTTCTGTTAGTAACTGGTTAGTTACCATAGCGAACAGATGTCATTAAACATTGATGTTTCTATCAGAAGAATGCTCACACAAAATGAGACATTATTAACAAGGTGTAATGTTATTTAGTTCATTTAATTGTTTTTGAATATTGCCTGAATCTACTTCAGTATTATCTGTGCTAGCTGTCCCTAAGTTTGAAACCAGTTTAACACCACCCACCGCCAACTATTAGGCTATTCTCTACTAATGACTAGTGGGATTAACCGTTACATTATGACGCACCATGGCTGAAAAGGGTAAGGACGGGAGTCAACTTCGCAACCCTCAGATCGAGAGTTGAATATCGTTACCACTGATGCTCTATTATTTTTCCTAAACATGCTATAGTGATACATTAGCCGTCCATAATTTAGCAGAGTAAGACTAGAGGGAAGGCAGGCTAGTCATCACCACCAACCGACAACTCTTGGGTCGCTCTTTTGCCAACGAATAGTGAGATTGATAATCACATTACAACATCCCTACGGCTAAAAAGGCGAGCATATTTGTTGTTACAGGGATTCAAACCCGCGACCCTTAGATTGAGAGTCAAGCGCTCTAACCACCTGACCATTCAAGGGCATTTTTTTTAAAATGATCGAGACAACAAAATGGTGGTGATACGTTAATTTGTTTATTTTCATATATTTCTGCGAAGTTACTACTCAAGGTCTAACTTTGAACTGGTATATGAGAGGGAAGACAACGAATAGTGGGATTGACTGTTACATTATGAGCCCCCATGGCTGAAAGAGGTGAGCACGGTTGAGAACGGAAGTTGAACCCACGACTGTCAAACCGAGAGTCGAATGCTCTAAGCAATTATGCCCTATGATATTTTTTTAAATATGCCATAGAGATAAGTTTAGGTACATTCACTATTGGTACCTTCAAGTGATAGTGTTTTTCGTCTACTAAAATAAAAACTCACGTTCTCGACGATCTTGGAGAATTTTAATGCTATTTAATGTTAAGAAATAAAAAAAATTGATAAATTATTAATACAGCAGAATATTAATAATTGAAATGCGAAGAAATGAGAAGAAACCTTGTATGTTTTGACATTAACTAAGTAGAATGGCGTTTCGCTCTGACATACAGATCTTAAAATGAACTCATCTTGTGTATTAATCGTACTTACTGCTGCTTTTCTTATTTATTATGCTTACGTTCTGGTAAAGTTTAATTGAGATGAGTTGTACTCACAGTTGTCCTGGTGATTTTTGAGAGATGAAATGAATATTGATATAAAACTAAAAGTTTCGTTTTTTTCTCTGTTACTCCTCCTATATCAGCTTTCAAAACTACATTACAAGTCTCATATATCTTCATTATTTTTCCATTTTGATACCCAGTTTCTTCAACAGTTTTTTTTTATACTTTCTACATTTGTTTTAATGTTCAACTCCTACATCAGTGAACTTTAATTCTGTCCTTCTGCAACTCATTCGTATTAATTTTCCCACTTCGCATCCCCCCTTTTTGATGTTTTACCTTGAGGAATTTTATTTTTTCTCGATTATCATTTAAATTGAAGTCTGTATGTTCCACGAGACTACACGCTTTCGTGAAACTGAATTCTAACTCTAGTGGGCCTTATCCACAATCCGGATTTAAACCGTTATATAACAAGACCGAGTTTACTGAACAACAAACAATATTCTAGGTTCGAATGTGATGAAGTTAGATTGGGTCATTTTACCTAAAGTTCAACGCTGATTAAAGGTGGATCTCTAAACTCTAGCATCAAATTCCTTGAAGGATAAGTCACTAAAATCCGGCTTGAAATCTGATGATAACTGGGCCATTGTATTTCAGGTTCTAAACTAACGAACATAAGGTATCTATAGCATAATAAAAACTGAAGGGCGTTGTGCCACAATAATATGAGATCAAATCTAGTAAACATTGGTTCACGATAATTAAAATTCGCGTTTAATGAGCATTGGGTCACAGATGTTGGTTCAGATCTAATGAACACTGTGTCACAGATGTGGGTTCAGATCTAATGAACACTGGGTCACAGATATGGGTTCAGATCTAATGAACAATGGGTCACAGATGTGGGTTCAGATCTAATGAGCACTGGGTCACAATACTCTAGACTCAAATGTAATGAGGGCCTGGCATGGCCAAGCGCGTAAGGCGTGCGACTCGTAATCCGAGGGTCGCGGGTTCGCGCCCGCGTCGCGCTAAACATGCTCGCCCTCCCAGCCGTGGGGGCGTATAATGTGACGGTCAATCCCACTATTCGTTGGTAAAAGAGTAGCCCAAGAGTTGGCGGTGGGTGGTGATGACTAGCTGCCTTCCCTCTAGTCTTACACTGCAAAATTAGGGACGGCTAGCACAGATAGCCCTCGAGTAGCTTTGTGCGAAATTCCAAAAACAAACAAACAAACAAGTGTAATGAACAATAATGCGGGTTTAAGTCTAATGAGCGATGGTTAACTAAGTATTCGAGATTAAAGTTTAATGAACATTAGCTCACTACATCCCTGGTTTACGTGTTATGAACATCAGGTAACCAAAATCTAATGTACACCTTGTTACCATCAATCCATATGTATTCAAATTGGAGTTTAATGAACATTAGCTCACTATATCCCTGGTTTACGTGTTATAAACATCAGGTAACCAAAATCTAATGTACACCTTGTTACCATCAATCCTTATGTATCCAAATTGGAGTTTAATTAACATTAGCTCACTATATCCCTGGTTTACGTGTTATAAACATCAGGTAACCAAAATCTAATGTACACCTTGTTACCATCAATCCCTATGTATCCAAATTGGAGTTTAATTAACATTAGCTCACTATATCCCATGATTACGTGTTATGAACATCAACTTATTAAAATCTAATGCATCTTGAGTTACCTTAGAATGCAAGGAAAGCCTTTTTGTCGTAAGTTTGTATTCGATGAACGTTGGGTTGCAATATTTTAGTATTGTAAAACTACTGTCCGTATACTAATCTTTCACACGGTTTCATGTGTTAAAAAGAAACAGCCTACTCATCACGGGTATTTCAGAGCTACTTCGTTAATCTACTAACCAGCATACACGATACATGACACTCTGAACAGCATAGGAAGTGACTCAAGTTTCGAAACAATCAGAAAAAGTTTTGTCAGCTGGTTGTTCGCATTATGAGTCCAGTGGTCGTCTCAAACCGTTCTCTGTGTATCAAAACAGCGCGTTCCACGGGTACGTGATGTGATATCTATCACGCTCGAGTTCTCGTCGGGTTATTCTTCACAATAGAAATGTTACACAGTTAAGATTCAGCTGCGAAGTCACCTTGTTTAACGGACGTATCTGCTTTCGTTTACACAACTATTGAGAACTTCTAATGAAAAGGAAGCTAAGTACCTAAACCAGAACTGAACTAATTGAAACAAAAAAAGGACAACATGCAAATTAATTAACTAACGAGAAATACTTGATGTAATAAACCCCGAGATTAAACTTCCAATAATTAGGTTACATTGGATCATCAGTTGATAGTCCAGCTGTTAATAAAGTGTCTTACCTTTACTTCGCACCTGTTAATAAAGGTTCAACTAAAACTATCAGGAAGTAAGTAGTGTTGCGTACGACTGTAATAATGAAATCGACAGAACCTGCTGAGGTGCCTTTGTAATATTTTGACGTTGTTGAAACAAAAATTCAAAACGCAGCAAAAGCACAACAACAAGAAACAAACAAACAAATGGAGGATGTGATACTGATCGGCTGAAAGCGAGTTTGATCTAAACTCGTTAGATTCATTACCAGTATGCATTGTTTTCTACCTGCATTCTAGTCACTGCAGTATTTCATTTGTTTGTTTGTTTGGTGTTAAGTACAAAGCTACACAAAAGGCATTTATGTTCTGTCCACCACGAGTATCGAAACTCGGTTTCTAGAGAATCACCACTGTGCCACTAGGGGGCATCACTGTAGTAACTGAAGACTATCCAGGTAATTTTCTTGCGTCACACCATTGTTATTATTTACTCTTCTGTAATTTTTGTTTCAATTACACTATCTGGTTGTTTTGGTTTTTGAAACCAATGACCTTCAATCGACCTCTGTCTGCAAATGCGGTTCTTTAGCAAAATTAGTTTTTCTTGATGACGAGAAACCCACTTGAAATAAAAATGTATCTCAGAACGGCTGGTATGGATTTAACACTTTTATTGATAAGGAGAGAACAACGTTTCGTCCTTCCTAGGTCATCTTTAGTTAGGTCGGGCATGGCCAGGTGGGTTAAGGCGTTCGACTCGTAATTTGAGGATCGCAGGTTCGAATACCGGTCACACCAAACATGCTAGCCCTTTCAGCCGTTATAATGTGACAGTCAATCCCACTATTCGTTGGTAAAGAGTAGCTCAAGAATTGGCGGTGGGTGGTGAAGACTAGCTGCCTTCTCTCTTGTCTTACACTGCTAAATTAGGGACGGCTAGCGCAGATAGCCCTCGTCAAACTTTGCGCGAAATTCAAAACAAACAAACATCTTCAGGTTAACAAAGAGATAGTTTGCAACTGATCGTTGCCACTCACATGTTTGAGGGACTAGAGTATAAAGGGGTACGGGATTGTAGGGGGCGTTGCAGTTGAATGTTAGGTTATTAATTAGTATAGGTATAAAGATGTTCCTTTATGTTGGTTTAATTTTTGATTTTCTTGTTGTATAAGCAATGCTTCTTTGATTTTGCGTTTGTTTATATTTGTTTCCCTACTTAAGCCGGCCTGGCATGGCCGAGCGCGTAAGGCGTGCGACTCGTAATCCGAGGGTCGCGGGTTCGAATCCCGGTCGCACCAAACATGTTCGCTCTTTCAGCCGTGAGGGCGTTATAATGTGACGGTCAATCCCACTATTCGTTGGTAAAGAGTAGCCCAAGAGTTGGCGGGGTGGTGATGACTAGCTGCCTTCCCTCTAGTCTTACACTGCTAAATTAGGGACGGCTAGCACAGATAGCCCTCGAGTAGCTTTGTGCGAAATTCCAAAACAAACAAACAAAACCCTACTTAAGACATATGACTGGCAACGGTCAGTTGGAAACTCTCTCTTCGTTAACCTTAAGAAGACCTAGGAAGGTCGAAACGTTGTTCTCTGCTTATCAATAAAAGTGTTAAATCCATACCAGCCGTTCTGAGATACCACATTACATTTTAACCAGTTATCAATAACTACATACGAGAGAAATAACACATATTATTGTTTGTATGATGGTGATTTCTGTGGTGGGCCCGGCATGGCCAAGCGCGTAAGGCGTCCGACTCGTAATCCGAGGGTCGAGGGTTCGAATCCCGGTCCCACTAAACATGCTCGCCATTTCAGCCCTGGGGGCATTATAATGTGACAGTCAATCCCACTATTCGTTGGTAAAAGAGTAGCCCAAATGTTGGCGGTGGGTGGTGATGACTAACTGCCTTCCCTCTAGTCTTACACTGCTAACTTAGGGACAGCTAGCACAGATAGCCCTCGAGTAGCTTTGTGCAAAATTCAAAAACAAACAAAAGATTTCTGTGGATAATTCATTAGTTAGATGATAGAAGGACGACCTGTTATTTCAAATACCGTATTGAATGAACTGTTGACTAATATGTATATATTAACCTTCTCTTTGTGGTTCGTGTAAATCTGTCTACCACCATATGCGTAAAGATTCGCGAAACTTTGTGGCGAGTCATTCAGAATATTGCACGCAAAAGGTTTGCATCATATGATGTCAACCGTAGTTGAAGTGATAAGCTTTTCACCACGACTTCATTTGTCACTACTTCAACTTGTGAATGGGTTTGTGAACATTCGGTTTCCCTATCTCTAATCTCGTGATTAATAATTTATTCCAATTAACGATCTACAACTTCATTTTCGTGTAAATTCCTTTTATATATATTACTCAATTTGCTTAAAGAATTTCCTAACTGTTGAACTCAAACAGACCTCTACATCTAACAGTGTTACGTAGGCCTAATAACAAGTCAATGTTCTGGAATGTCAATACATGCACGTAACCAAACTCTTTTAAAACTTCATATTCATGAGGAGCAGGTTTCTCTCTTTGTTCGTGTTCGTTACCGCTTATTTTCTCTTTTCCAACAACAACACAACTGTTGCTTGATCTCCAAAAAGGCTTAAGTATACTTTTTCGAAATTAGATATTATCTTTATTTGTTTGTGTTAGAGCAAAGTCACTTTGTACCGTCTATTGTGTTCACAGCAACCAATCGAATCCTACATTTTAGCGTCGTAAGCCCATAAACTTATTGCTATTCAGTCGGGGGAACTACGTATTATTTGATTAGGAAATTTTCAGGATTTTTTACTATTACTATTGCGAATATTTTCAGAGTTATTTACAATCAGTATTGCAAATTTTACAGGAGTGCTTACTTATTATCTGATTAGGCAGTTAGTTAGGTATCACCATTAGATTCCATCTAGGCACAGAGGGCCGCAATCGCTTGCGGATTCTTCAACAAGTATTTGAGTAGGTTGTTAGCCCACTGCACCGAGCCGTCCCTAATTTAGCAGTGTAAGACTAGAGGGAAGGCAGCTAGTCATCACCACCAACTCTTGGGCTACTCTTTTACCAACGAATAGTGGGATTGACGGTCACATTATAACGCCCCCACGGCTGGGAGGGCAAGCATGTTTGGCGCGACGCGAGCACGAACCCGCGATCCTCGGATTACGAGTCGCACGCCTTACGCGCTTGGCCATGCCAGGCCCATTATGTGATTACTTACTTATTATTATTTGATTATTTACTTATTATTGTTTGATTACTTACTCTTTATTATTTGATTATTTACTTATTATCGTTGGATTACTTAATTATTATTGTTTGATTATTTACTTATTATTGTTTGATTACTTACTTATTATTGTTTGATTATTTACTTATTGTTGTTTAATTATTTATTTATTATTGTATGATTATTTACTTATTATTGTTTGATTATTTACTTATTGTTGTTTAATTATTTATTTATTATTGTTTAATTATTTACTTATTGTTGTTTAATTATTTATTTATTATTGTTTAATTATTTACTTATAATTGTTTAATTATTTACTTATTATTGTTTAATTACTTACTTATTATTGTTTAATTACTTACTTATTATTGTTTGATTATTTACTTATTGTTGTTTAATTATTTATTTATTATTGTTTAATTATTTACTTATAATTGTTTAATTATTTACTTATTGTTTGATTATTTACTTATTACTGTTTGATTACTTACTTATTATTGTTTAATTATTTACTTATTATTGTTTGATTATTTACTTATTATTGTTTGATTATTTACTTATTGTTGTTTAATTATTTATTTATTATTGTTTAATTATTTACTTATAATTGTTAGATTACTTACTTATTATTGTTTGATTATTTACTTATTAATGTTTGATTACTTACTTAATATTGTTTGATTATTTACTTATTATTGTTTGATTACTTACTTATTATTGTTTAATTATTTACTTATTATTGTATGATTATTTACTTATTATTGTTTGATTATTTACTTATTGTTGTTTAATTATTTATTTATTATTGTTTAATTATTTACTTATAATTGTTAGATTACTTACTTATTATTGTTTGATTATTTACTTATTATTGTTTGATTACTTACTTATTATTGTTTGATTATTTACTTATTGTTGTTTAATTATTTATTTATTATTGTTTAATTATTTACTTATTATTGTTAGATTACTTACTTATTGTTTGATTGCTTACTTATTACTGTTTGATTACTTACTTATTATTGTTTAATTATTTACTTATTATTGTTGGATTACTTACTTATTATTGTTTGATTATTTACTTTTCATAAGTACATTAGAAAGGCTCCGGCATGGCCAGGTGGTTAGGACACTCGATTCGTAATATTAAGGTCGCAAATTCAAATCCCTCCAAACATGCTCGTCATTTTAGCCGTTGGGGCGTTATAATATCACGGTCAATCTCACTATTTATTGGTAAAAGAGTAGCCCAGAAGATGACAGTGGGTGGTGATGACTGGCTTACACTGTTAAATTATGGACGGCTAGCGCAGATAGCCCTCGTGTAGCTTTGCGCAAAATTAAAAAACAACAACAAAAACTTATTGTTATTTGATTATTTAGTCGTTGTTGTACCACCCCAATGGCACAGTAGTATGTCTGTGGACTCCCACTGCTACAAATAGGGTTTTGATAGCCGTAATGGACAGATCACCGTTAGGGTTGTGTAGCTTTGTTCTTAATAACTCATTGTTATTTGATTACTTACTTATTACTGTTTGATTATTTATTTATTATTATTTACTTACTTACTTGTTATGTGATATAATGATAGTGGAGTTTCTATAATAGACTTGTTTAGCTTTAATACATGTATGCCGTTCATAGGAAATCAATGGTAGTAATGTACACTATTTCATTACATTAATTTATATGTTCTTGGAATTACTGTTATATTTCTCACCCGTTGAAGCTGTGGTTGTCTGGCCCGATCCAGAAATAATAAGACCAGCTTGTTGGCTCTCTAGTTCTTCAACTGAAAATAAGTAATAACATTTGATCCCAACACAGATTAATATTATTTTGTTAATAAACTTACCCTTATTTAGATTTGTAAATAACACATTGTAAATAAAAACTATATTTTGCCAGTTTAATGTAATTCACACCGTAACAATCGTTGTTTGTATAATTTAATAATTTCGCCGAAATTGCAAAGTAATACTCTAGACTGTTGTCTGTTGGTTAATTAGTAGATACTAAAATGACATCACATAAGAAGTGCTTAACATTGCAATTTGTCCTGACATCAGCAGAGTGTGCGCATTCCATGAATCACGAGAATAATTATGCATTCTGTGAACTACAACACAGCAAGACATGCGAAGCTGAAAATCAAAAAAATATAAATATTTGTTGATCTTAACTTTAGGTTTATTTACTCTTGAAACAGATATCCTGGGAAAATAAATGTAATATCAACAGCGTCTCGATTATTTCTGGACATTTCGTATTCTAGCTAGCCTGTTTTGTCCTGGACATGGCAGATATAGTATGGTTGACATATTTTTACTCGTTCTTCTTGTAAGTTTTTAAAATTAACTAAAAATAATCATTTCCCATGGTGGCTCAGTGGTACTAATCTTGACGGCTTATAACGCTGAAGTTTGTAGTTCGATCTATGTGGTTAGAACAGTATAGATAAACCACTGTGCAGCTTTGTGCTTAATGGCAAGGAACATAATTTCCCAAAGTTGCTAATAACTTGTAATCTTTTTATTAAAATAAGGACACTGCATATGCAAAAAAAGCGTATAATTTACTTTGACTGTACTCGCGTTACGTTTGTACAGTTTTATAAACATTTGGACTCTATCAACGTCTGTTTTTTTTTTTTCTTAACTTGAAATCAGACTTTAAACAATCCAAGTATAAATGTTTAATATGACTGTTAGTTTTAATTTCTTTATTTCAAAAGATCTTCAAAGGAACAGCGGTAAATCTTCGGATTTACAACGTTAAAATCAGAAGTTCGTTTTCCTTCGGGGGACGCAGCAAATAGTCCAAAATGGCTTTACTATAACAACACACACTCACATCCTTGTTTCAAATTTCGCACATAATTGCTTCGTACGTGTAGCAGTCCCTAATTATGAACTAATATAGTAGTGTAATAGTTGCTAGTAAGCAGCACCCACTGCCAAATTCTGGGATACTATTGTCTGATTGGGAAGAAGGATTGTATCATCATTCTCACAGTACTTGCACTGCTCCAAAGTGCGGAGCGCATTTTTGCGGCAACGGGTCACGAATCAAGAATCATGAGATTCACAGTTCTGGAATATTAAGTACTAGGCTACTCCTGCCCGTTAATATTTATACGAGTGAGTATCCGAGTGTTCGGTGTACAAACTCCTAAGGTTGTTAACCATACTCAAGGGTCCCCCGCTGGTACAGCTGTAAGTCTACGGATTTACAACGCTAAAATCAGAAGTTTGATTCCCCTCTGGTGGACTCAGCAGAAAGCTCGATGTGGCTCTGCTATAAGAAATACACACACACCAAAACTTAATTTCACACATTTAAGAGAGAGTTTGTTTGTTTTTTTGAATTTCGCACAAAGCTACTCGAGGGCTATCTGTGGTAGCCGTCCCTAATTTTGCAGTGTAAGACTAGAGGGAAGACAGCTAGTCATCACTACCTACCACCAACTCTTGAGCTATTCTTTTACCAACGAATAGTGGGATTGGCCGTTACATTATAACGCCCCCATGACTGAAAGGGCGAGCATGTTTGGCGCGACGGGGATGCGAACCCGCGACCCTCGGATTACGAGTCGCACGCCTTAACGCGCTTGGCCATACCGGGCCTTTAAGAGAGAGAGAGGGGGTCATGTGGGTCGTTAGGTATATATAAAAAAGCGGTCTCACCCCTTAATATATTCGGCTCTGGATTATACATATCTTTATCAAACTGAACGAAATAAAATTACGAACCTACAACAAATAATATATATTATAACTTCAGCTTGGAAAAACACTTTCATATTCAATACTTCATTCAATATGTTTTATAAAGCCTGTCTCTTTAGAAATCTTATAACTTTTGTTTTATTATAAAAATGTCATTAGCACAATGAACAACAACAACACTAGCTCAGAGCATTGTACAAAACTTTCAATCCAAGCAAACCAAATCTTGAATGATGAACCGTGTGTCTAATAAGTGTAAATAGTTTTTACGTGCATCTCAACGTAATTGTTTGCAATCAAATATAACTTAATGGTTGTTGTTGTTTTTCAAAAATTAGAGTAGCCTCCCTTATGATCTGTGCTTTATCCATGAAAACAATTCGATCTTAATTCTGTTTTTTAACTTGGCCCTCAATAACTAATGTCCTGATGGGTCATTATCCGACCGATGCTAGCGGCCTCATATGCCACGTATTTCCGCGATAGATGATGTACAACATAATTGCCACATGACAAGTGCCAGGAACACAGGTTCTGAATAACTCACAGTAATCATATACCGAACAAAGCAAGGGGAAGGGGGGAAGCACGTGAACATACACCAACGATTAACGCATGTGAATGATGACCAATCCGTATTTGTGGGCTCGAGAACTGTCTTTATGGACAGCATTTCCAGACAAGTAATGAGTTTAAAGCGACTGTGTACAAATGGAGTTGTAACATAACACATTACATTTGACCAGACTAGTATAATGAAATTCAAGGAACCATGCAGGGAATGAATGATAAATGGGTAGTATGTTGAGAGTATCTTTCTGGTTTTCCACGTTATCAACGACGTTAACTTATTGGTTGTACTCTGGTGATTACATGAAAAAAAAAAAAAATCCCGTCTATCCCACTCTATATGTCTTTTGGTATATTATTATGAGATAATGTTAGCTATTACGTACAGCGTTTTTGGTTTGAAATAATGGTAATTATTATGTTTATCACTTAATCCTATATTATCACCAGCCCCTCCTCCCCCCCCTCCAATATAGCGGTAACTCTACAGATTTACAACATTAAAATCAATGGTTCGATTCCCCTGAGTGGGCTCAGTAGATAACCCGATGTGGCTTTCCTGTAACACACATATTATCACCATTAACTTCCTTTGTTTTGCTTTTTACGACAAAATTGTCAAGTGAAAGACAGTTTTAAATTTTTAGCTCAACAGTTAATGTTTTTTGTCTCTCTCTCTTCAGAATGAAAGCACATCTTAATGGCAAATAAAACGTTTTATACAACTGTAGCGAATATAAAATAAAAACTATTATGCGAAACGGAACTATTAATTTTGCTTTCCTCTCACATTACACGCTGATCGCTGTCTCATCTTAA
Source organism: Tachypleus tridentatus (assembly GCF_004210375.1). NCBI lineage: Eukaryota > Metazoa > Arthropoda > Merostomata > Xiphosura > Limulidae > Tachypleus > Tachypleus tridentatus. The sequence continues at coordinate 35,291,575 of NC_134835.1, forward strand.
CACTTAGTTTTCGCTTGTTTTGTGCAGCTTAGGCCTAGTGCTGTTTATTCAACATCACGCTATCGCTTCTGAGATCAAGAGAACTGCAAGTTACGTCGCAAGGTACTTCTCTCTCTTTTTACTCAGAAAATTACCAAGTAACCTTCATTTTAATTTTAGTTCCCATCCAACTGTTCTGCGGCCATATTTGACTGCGCGTGTTACACTGATTAGAATCCGAAGTCAACAGTCGCATCTATTTAACATTCTCTAGACACACCTCGAGTTATTTGGCGGTCTGCCACACGTGAGGTCTTTCCTGGTGGCCGACTTACTTCTTCTCTGCATCCGCAAAAACAATAAAATCTTCACATCGTGTTTAGTTAGTTCTTTTGGTATAAGAGATTTGAATCTCCATTCGACTTAAATCTAATCAAATGGCTTATCAGAATGAAGAAATTTTCAAAACTGGAGAAAACTGTTGTTGATAGCATGGAACATCGCATTTTTTTTCATTTCGTCAAAGATGTATGGATATTTAAAAAATAAAGTTTTTTAGGACTTCTGGAAAAAAAATTCTATAATCTTGGAAGGGCCACGCCTTCTGTAGAGCTCTTATCCCAACGAGCCTGGGTCCTGGCCCCTAAGAATATGATGATAGAACATTAGGAAACGTGTGATCTGAGGTCATTGTAGACTTATGCGGTCAATTAAAAAAAAAAAAACAAGAACAAAAAACAGATGGGCAGGTAAAATTTCAGAACGAGAAACGTCAATGGAAACACTCGCTTCGCTGGCGAAACAGCAGAGTCTGTTCGTAAAACTAAATCCAAACTTTACGTTCACAGAAAAACGAAGAAACATAATTATATTGTCCATATTTTTTGTTTATCAGTTCTAGTTCTATAAAAATTGTGAATGCTAGAGACTTATAATCTGCACCCTACTGTGTGACTCATAACGTAAAAGTTTAGGATAAATCTACGTTAAATTTCTATGTAGCTTTGTGCTTATAAATACTCAAACGCACTTGGCAACATGGTACCATATGTACGTTTATACAAATATGGAAGATGCAGGTCAAAACAAAACTATTATCAACAGAGTCATGAAATTTTGGTTATAGATTTGAAGAATGAGGGGCATTTTGGGAATTATTGTTCTTCTTTTTAGCCGCGACATAACGGCTCATGAAGTGGCTCTGAGTTGTTGTTTTTTTCCAAGTACAAACCTGTAGGCCCGGCAAGACCAAGTGGGTTGAGGCGTTCTACTCGTAATCTGAGGGTCGTGGGTTCGAATCCCTGTCGCACCAAACATGTTAGCCCTTTCAGCCGTGGGGGCATTATAATGTGCGGTTAGTCCGACTATTCCTTGGTAAAAGGGTAGCTCAAAAGTTGGCGGTGGGTGGTGATGACTAGCTGCCTTCCCTATAGCGAGTCTAGTCTTACACTTCTAAATTAGGGACGGCTAGTGCAGATAGCCCTAGTGTAGTAGTGTAGCTTTGCGCGAAATTTAAAACAAGCAAATAAACTTAAACTTGACCATATAAATTTATTTGAAGTATTTAGAATAATGGAACTTTTTTTCTCAGAGATAATGTTTTTCCCGTGATAATTACTTTATTAACTATGCTAATAATAAATACATGTTTTCCAGGGATAAAGTCTTCCGCATGAATTTAAAGAACATCAACCGTACTCATTGCAAGGTAAGTTATTTGTTCTGTTTTAGTTTAAAACTGGTACATCACTTAACTGACACTTTGGTTTTAACGTATTTCTACACATTTGTAAAACTGCACACCTTATTGTAAAACCTTTATTTAGTGTGATTATTAACTGAATAACCGTAATAATTCATTCCATAAGTGATGGTCCGTTGATTTGCGTATTAGCAAGCGAAAACTGGAAATGAAAACAAAACAAAACATAATACTTGCTGCTAGGGGAAAAAAAGTTTTATGTTTTGTTTGTTTGTTTTTGAACTTCGCACAACGCTACTCGAGGGCTATCTGCGCTAGCCGTCCCTAATTTAGCAGTGTAAGACTAGAGGGAAGGCAGCTAGTCATCACCACTCACCGCCAACTCTTGGGCTACTCTTTTACCAACGAATAGTGGGATTGATCGTCACACAATAACGCCCCCACTGTTGAAAGGGCGAGTATATTTGGTGCGGCCGAGATTCGAACCCGCGACCCTCGGATTATGAGTCGAACGCCTTAACGCGCATGGCCATGCCGGGCCTCGGATTACGAGTCACACGCCTTAACCCACCTGGCCGTGCCGGGCCATCTGCGGACTTGTTCTGCCAAAAACCGAGTTTCGATACCCGTGGTAGGCAGAGCACAGAGAGCCCTTTGTGTAGTTTTGTGCTTAATATCACATAACAATATATAGGTAAACTTGCGATATTTCACTATTCATATTATTCATGTATACATATGAAAAATAAGTCAGATATTTGTGCACGATGCATATTTTAGTATTTTTTAGCCACGGCATAATGGCTCATAGAACGACTCTTAATTTTTTTTTATCAAGTACAATTTTTTAGCTCATAGCTCCGTCATCTCTTGAACGATTTGAGAGTTAATTACCGTTTTTAACTAAAAACCACATGAGATTTATAATTAAAAGCAAGAGGGAATTCTCAGCATCCGCGGCAGTTGAAATTCTTTTGGGCAGGAATAAAGTATATTGACCTGTGAGATCTTTGGCGTGATAATATCTGAAGTCGTTCAAGATAAGACGAAGATATGAGCTGAAATTTGTACTTTGAAAACAATAACAAAAGAACTCAGAGTCTTTGTAGAAGATGCTATACCGTGATGGAAAAACAAATTGGATATTCGTGTACGTTACAAAGTTTAGTATTATTTTAAATTCACTGTCCTTCTTTCCTTAACGATGGATGAGTGGTAAGTGGGCTTAAAACGCTAAAATTTGGAGTTAAAGTTAAACAAAACATATTATAATTGTCTGAGCTTTGCATTTATGCTTTAGGTTCACACTCTACGAGGGCTGTTCAAAAAATACACGGACTGTTTGAATTGTGCAGCTCCAGTTGGTTCCAGGGGAATCCGCTTGATGTCGCTAGGTTTGCACAAATCAGCTGATTACGACGCCATTTCCCGATTGCAAATATCTTCATTTGTGTATTAGCTACGCGGTTTTAAGTGAAATGCGATTTTTTCGTTTGGCGGATTTCACAATGAATGACCTGAAGGAGCAACGACTTGCTCAGAAATTTTGTGTTAAACTTGGAAAATCTGCGACTGAAACTTTTATTATGCTTACACGGCTTACGGTAATGTTGCTATGAAGCGTACGGCATATTTCAAGTGGCATGAGCGTTTTAAGGATGGTCGACAGTCCATTGAAGATGATGAGCGTCCTGGAAGTCCTTTCACGTCAACTGACGACCTATACGTCGACAAAATCAACACCCTGGTGCGGGCAAATCGACGTCTGACTGTCAGGGAGCTTGTTGAAGAGTGTGGGATATCAGTTGGATCTTGTTACGAGATTTTGACCGAAAAATTGAAGATGCACCTCGTTGCTGCGAAATTCAGCCCTCAGAACTCGTGAGTTTTTGGCCAAACACTCGATCACTGTTCTTCACCCCCCCCCCTACTCACCTGACCTTGCTCCTTGCGATTTTTTCTTCTTCCCCAAACTCAAAAGACCCTTGAAATGAAGAAGATTTGAGACGATTCCCGAGATTAAGGCAAATGCGACGAAGAAGCTGGAGGACATTACAAAAGAAGCGTACCAGGACTGTTTCAACAAGTGGAAACACCGTTGGGATAAGTGTGTGCGTTGGGGAGGAGAGTACTTTGAAGGAGTCACAGACCTGTAACTTTTAAATAAAGTACCTTTTGTTTTATGACGTCAGTCCGCGTATTTTTTGAACAGACCTCGTAGTATTCAAGACTATCTTTTATGTTTTTGTAGGTTAGCTAGAAACCAGCCACTCAAAAGTTCGGTTTGTTGTTTTCATAATTACAAGAATATGGTAACATCTCTATACTATTGTAACTCCTATTATTTGATCTCTGATTAATTTTTTTTTTCACATGATTGTTTTTTGTTTTGGAATTTCGCACAAAGCTACTCGAGGGCTATCTGTGCTCGCCGTCCCTAATTTAGCAGTGTAAGACTAGAGGGAAGGCAGCTAGTCATCACCATCCACTGCCAACTCTTGGGCTACTCTTTTACCAACGAATAGTGGAATTGACCGTCACATTATAACGCCCCCACGGCTGAAAGGGCGAGCATGTTTGGCGCGACCGGGATGCGAACACGCGACCCTTAGATTACGAGTCGCACGCCTTAACACGCTTGGCCATGCCGGGCCATTTTTTTTTCACATGATAAACATGGAAATGAAATTGACAGTGAAACGTTACGTACATAAATTCGTGAGGTGAATAGAAAAGCTTTGTTGGAATGTTTGCGGCACTGAAAACGAAGCTACATGAATTATAATTTATCTCTCGCTTTACCTTCAAAGAAAAAATTATTACTGGCACTGTAAGATATTTAGGTGAAGGTGGAAGTTTTCTCGATAAGGCGGGCTGTACTCGCTGTGAAGAACGAGCAGAAATTGAGTTATCTTTTCTCCCCCCCCCCAGTGAGACATCTAATTGCAGCTAATTGACAAAGTAGCGAGTAATTTCTAACTTTACGTTCGAACCGTTAATCCCTTAGGAAAAAACGATTATTTCAAAGATGGATCGGAGTTACGAACTACAAAATAATTCTTCTCTTTGCCATCTTCTTCACCATATTTCTATCATGCACTCAAAAAGAAATTCGTTCCCACGAGAAAAGAGAAGTATTATGAGGACACAGAGACACATACGTATATATATAATCCACAAGTGACAGGTTAATTTTCTGCAATGTTTTTACTTACGTCTGCATTACAATATTTTGTAATTTTTTTTACTTACGTCTGCATTACGATATTTTGTATTTTTTTACTTACGTCTGCATTACGATATTTTGTATTTTTTTACTTACGTCTGCATTACGATATTTTGTAATTTTTTTACTTACGTCTGCATTACGATATTTTGTAATTTTTTACTTACGTTTGCATTACAATATTTTGTATTTTTTTTACTTACGTCTGCATTACGATATTTTGTAATTTTTTACTTACGTCTGCATTACGATATTTTGTAATTTTTTACTTACGTCTGCATTACGATATTTTGTAATTTTTTACTTACGTCTGCATTACGATATTTTGTAACTTTTTTACTTACGTTTGCATTACGATATTTTGTAATTTTTTACTTACGTCTGCATTACGATATTTTGTAATATCACAATTACTGTAATTATTGTTTTCTAGAAAGTAATGTATAAAAATTACAAACTATGGTTTACATTATTTTATAGATAAAAAATTACATGGTCTAATAAGTATCGGTGAAATGCTCTTTGTTTAATAAAGGTCGTTAACTGAAGCGGAAACCACTTATCTTGCCCTCCAGTGGCACAGCGGTATGTCTCTAGACTTGTATTGCTAGAAACCGGATTTCGATACCCGTGGTGGGCAGAACACGGCCCAGCGTGTTGCTTTGTGTTTAACTAAATACAAAATGTGTTTTTCGTTTCTTCTAATTATTTCTTTTTACTTTTGAATTTTATGATGTTTTATATACGTGTAGTTGCTATTCAAGTTATGTTTTAGGGGATTCATATTGATTCGGTATACTCACATAAGATTTCATTTTACTGCCAAGTAAACCCAATATATTTCACTTTCAAATATGAAATAAGAAGATAGGAACAACGAGACACAAATGATATCTTTAATTAATGCTAAAAATGAAATCAGAATATCACGTGGCGATGTCAAAACTGTAGTTCGTGTGTAACGTGGTGACGGTGTAGCTTCAGCTGCTAATTTCAAACTGCACTAAATATAAATTATAGTTTTGGTGTCCGGCAATGGTATGGAAATAATAAATTACCGAATTACACTGTATATTGACCCCGTTAGTCAAAAACACGAAAAATTGGTAGTTTAATAAATGTAAAGATGAGCTAAAACATTACTGTAAAAAACTGTTCACCTAACAAATACTGAAAGTGATCGAATGCGTTACTGCAAAACTGTTATTGAAGGTGACTGAAAGAATTATTAGAAAACTGTTAAGCTAACAATTATTACAGAAAAGCGAAAAGTGTTAACACGAAAGAAAAATAAATAAATACTGTAAACATGCGATAACATAACAAATAATAAAACAATACTGTAAACAGTGATGGTGAGACAAAACAATACTGTAAACAGTGAAGATGAGACAAAACAATACTGTAACAATGTAAGCAGTGAAGGTGAGAAAAACAATACTGTAATAAAATGTAAACACTGAAGGTGAGATAAAACAATACAATAATAATGTAAACAGTGAAGGTGAGATAAAACAATACTGTAATATGTAAACAGTGAAGATGAGATGAAACAATAATGTAAACAGTGAAGATGTGATGAAACAATACTGTAATCATGTAAACAGTGAAGGTGAGATAAAACAATACTGTAATCATGTAAACAGTGAAGGTAAGATAAAACAATACTGTAATCATGTAAACAGTGAAGGTGAGATAAAACAATACTGTAATAATGTAAACAGTGAAGGTGAGATAAAACAATACTGTAATAATGTAAACAGTGAAGGTGAGATAAAACAATACTGTAATAATGAAAACAGTGAAGGTGTGATGAAACAATACTGTAATCATGTAAACAGTGAAGGTGAGATAAAACAATACTGTAATAATGTAAACAGTGAAGGTGAGATACAACAATACTGTAATAATGTAAACAGTGAAGGTGAGATAAAACAATACTGTAATCATGTAAACCCTGAAGGTGAGATAAAACAATACTGTAATAATGTAAACAGTGAAGATGAGATGAAACAATAATGTAAACAGTGAAGGTGTGATGAAACAATACTGTAATCATGTAAACAGTGAAGGTGAGATAAAACAATACTGTAATAATGTAAACAGTGAAGGTGAGATAAAACAATAATGTAAACAGTGAAGATGAGATAAAACAATAATGTAAACAGTGAAGGTGTGATAAAACAATACTGTAATAATGTAAACAGTGAAGATGAGATGAAACAATAATGTAAACAGTGAAGGTGTGATAAAACAATACTGTAATAATGTAAACAGTGAGGATGAGATGAAACAATACTGTAATCATGTAAACCCTGAAAGTGAGATAAAACAATACTGTAATAATGTAAACAGTGAAGATGAGATGAAACAATAATGTAAACAGTGAAGGTGTGATGAAACAATACTGTAATAATGTAAACAGTGAAAGTGAGATAAAACAATACTGTAATAATGTAAACAGTGAAGATGAGATGAAACAATAATGTAAACAGTGAAGATGAGATGAAACAATAATGTAAACAGTGAAGGTGAGATAAAACAATACTGTAATCATGTAAACCCTGAAAGTGAGATAAAACAATACTGTAATAATGTAAACAGTGAAGATGAGATGAAACAATAATGTAAACAGTGAAGGTGTGATGAAACAATACTGTAATAATGTAAACAGTGAAAGTGAGATAAAACAATACTGTAATAATGTAAACAGTGAAGATGAGATGAAACAATAATGTAAACAGTGAAGGTGAGATAAAACAATACTGTAATCATGTAAACCCTGAAAGTGAGATAAAACAATACTGTAATAATGTAAACAGTGAAGATGAGATGAAACAATAATGTAAACAGTGAAGGTGTGATGAAACAATACTGTAATAATGTAAACAGTGAAGGTGAGATAAAACAATACTGTAATCATGTAAACAGTGAAGATGAGATAAAACAATAATGTAAACAGTGAAGGTGTGATGAAACAATACTGTAATCATGTAAACCCTGAAAGTGAGATAAAACAACACTGTAATAATGTAAACAGTGAAGATGAGATGAAACAATAATGTAAACAGTGAAGGTGTGATGAAACAATACTGTAATAAGTAAAAAAAGCCGCCAACATCCATTATATACTGAAGAAAAAATATAGCTTGCCAAATGGCGTGGGTGGGGTAGAATGTTCTTTAGTAAGAACATTTTTAACGGAGAAAGTTAACCTACAAGCCAGCATATATAGCAAAGCAGTGTTTCTATTGACTTTACCATTGACATTAAAAGTTTTAAAACGTATCCATTTTCATAACATGGTGCATTTTCTCTTGCTTCTGCTGTTTTATATTGCATTTTTCACAACAAAGGCAGAGGCAGTGTACAATGGATGGTTTGTCACGTTGTTAGGACTAATGGAACCTACCAAGATGGTACGGTAAAGGGTCTTTTGTCCCATCATGCCTCAGAGGTACATGTTTTATTCATACTGTCACCACGTCCATAAACTCAGCTCGAGTAATCAGACGGACTGGCTGATTTATGCGCATGCGTACACCTGGGGTATTGTGCACTTCTCGAATTAATGGTTTTTCACCATGTAAGCTTTCCTGTTTCTTACATGAACTTCCGCTGTATCGTCTAGCGTATCGAGGAAAGGCTCCACTCATTCTGGTTTTCAGGGTGGCGACCTGAATTATTCGGGGGTCTTGAAGTCTTTGTTAAGACAAAAGTCGTAATTGGAAAGTACAGATTTGGCTTTAAGAGTAGAACAGAGACCGTTGTAGTTTTCTCTATGGATATATTGTGTTCCCACAGCTTGTTCACGTATGAATTGTCTACTTATCCATCATCCTTGGTTGAAATAATTAAGAGGTAATGGGCACGTTGTGATTATTAAACTTTTTTTTTTCTAAACACGCATGATGGACGACAGTCTTTTCAGCCAAAGCCTAAATAAGTGTTATGGAAAAGAATTTTCAGTATATGAATGAAGATTAAATGAAAACGATACACTTCATAATACGGAAACCATGTGAACATTTAAAATAACCGTTTGTCGTTAGTACGTTCATTTAATAAGTATTGTTTAACGAAATTTTCAGACTTTAAATCGGAAAGTTCATGGCCCGAGTTTCGTTGCCACAAAAAAACGCACTTGCATATCTTGTAGCGGTAGGTGCATTATTAAAGTGATTGTCAAATCCTAGCTGACTTACCCCTGGTTCACCAGTTAAAATTAGGGACCGTTATTACATGAATAGGTGTTGTGGAGCTTTGCGCGAAAATTCTAATTAACAATCAACCAATAAACGAATCAAATCGCTACAGCAGTTAATTGTTTATGCGGAATAACTATTGGTCAAGTTTATATTTAAAATATTTTATGTTTTGAATTAATTCTTATCAAAATCAATATTAAGCAAAGTTTGTTTGGTTTGAATTTCGCTCAAAGCTACGGGAGGACTATCTGTGTTACCCTTTCTTAATTTAGTATTACGAATAATTAGGAGGACACAACACCGAACCGAATCGTGAATGTTTTAAGTATGATTAATTGGGAGAATACTACATCAAACCGGATCATGAATGTTATAAGTACGAGTAGTTGAGAAAATACTATATCAAACCGGATCATGAATGTTATAAGTATGAGTAGTTGGGAGAATACTATATCAAACCGGATCATGAATGTTATAAGTACGAGTAGTTGAGAAAATACTATATCAAACCGGATCATGAATGTTATAAGTATGAGTAGTTAGGAGAACACTATATCAAACCGGATCATGAATGTTATAAGTACGAGTAGTTGGGAGAATACTATATCAAACCGGATCATGAATGTTATAAGTACGAGTAGTTGGGAGAATACTATATCAAACCGGATCATGAATGTTATAAGTATGAGTAGTTGGGAGAATACTATATCAAACCGGATCATGAATGTTATAAGTATGAGTAGTTAGGAGAACACTATGTCAAACCGGATCATGAATGTTATAAGTATGAGCAGTTGGGAGAATACTATATCAAACCGGATTATGAATGTTATGAGTAGTTGGGGGAATACTATATCAAACCGGATCATGAATGTCATGAGTAACTGGGATAATACTATATCAAACCGGATCATGAATGTCATGAGTAACTGGGATAATACTATGTCATACCGGATCATGAATGTCATGAGTAACTGGGATAATGCTATGTCATACCGGATCATGAATGTTATAAATAATCGTTGAAATCATTCCTAAAATCAGATTGTAATATTTTGTTATAACTTTAGTATTTTATGTCACCAGTTGTTGCTGTTTGATGTCATTAGTATTAGAATATTTATTTCAACATTTAGTGGAATTCACTTTAAACAGGTGTGGAAACATAATATGCAGAACATTAATATTAATTAATTAATTAATATTAAGTTTTCCGCAAATTAATACTTTTCCTTCATTCACTGTTCAAATTGAATTGCTAAGCACTGCACTAGTGCAAAAATAATGAAACTCAATACTGGCTTTTACTTAATACAGAAGCAACGTTCCAGTTGAACATTAGTGAAAGTTTATTCCGACGTTCAACTAACGTGGGGGGTTGGAAAACAAACTATCCATGACACGCATGAGCAAATCTTAAAACGTACTTTAAGGAGAGAGGCGTGTAGCAGTAAGAGCACGTGATAAATCAAGGGATGTCAATATTACAATGCCAAGAAGTTTAAAAGTGCTCGTAATTATTGGAGGTAAAATGCACGAGTCTTATGGAATTAGTACAACGTGGGTAGCCACGTAAAAGAAGATTAAGCCTCGTATCTCGCTAACTCGATACTTACCACCGCTTCTGTTTAGTTTTTCTAAATGAGGAATTCTGACAGTGACAGCTTCCAGCCGCTCTGCTGTAGATGTGTATTCCAAGTTGTTATTGTTGTTTTAAATTAAATCCGTTAATGTGACATAGATTCCACATTCGTTAAGCGTTGACACTGACCTATGTTCTTTTGCATTAATATTCTACTGTTCAGTTGCCTTGTGTATGAAGCATATTGTCTGCTCCCAGGTTATTATTTTGAAATTCTAATTGGAAAGTTAGGACTTGAGAAAGAAATACTCTTGTTATACGTAATTTTATTACTTAGAATCTTATCTGCTTTCCGGAAAAATATGGTGTAGAAACATAATTTTTAGATTTATCAAATAAATCGCTTTTGTTATTGTAGTAAACGGTATAATAGAAATTGATTAAGGTTTAAGTTAACATTAAAACATCGGTACTCATCGTACGAGTGTGTTTGTGTGTTCGCCATTTTTTATTCTTTCGATGCTAAAAGCAGTATTTAAAAAATTACAACGCCAATGAAAAGAGATGTTCATGCATTTCACACCAGGTGTGGCTCAGTGACTCAAGAGTAGAATGCAAAGATTACGTGGTTCGTGTCGTGTTGCTTGAGAAACATGCTTTGCTGGAGTAGATTCTGTATAAGAGTGACAGTCAAGTATTTCTGGATCAGCTCAACATGAGTACTGTTAACAAGTGTCTTCCCTCTCGTGTATAAGGAACAGCTGGTGTTGATCAGCTACCTTCCCTCTAGTGTATTAGGAACGGCTGGTAATGATTAGCTGTCTTTCCTCTAGTGTATAAGGAACGGCTTGTGTTGATTAACTACCTTCCCTCTAGTATATAAGGAACGGCTGGTAATGATTAGCTGCCTTCCCTCTAGTGTATAAGGAACGGCTTGTGTTGATTAACTACCTTCCCTCTAGTGTATTAGGAACGGCTGGTAATGATTAGCTGCCTTCCCTCTAGTGTATTAGGAACAGCTAGTATTGATCAGCTACCTTCCCTTTAGTGTATTAGGAACAGCTAGTATTGATTAACTACCTTCCCTCTAGTTATTAGGAACAGCTAGTATTGATTAACTACCTTCCCTCTAGTTATTAGGAACGGCTGGTAATGATTAGCTGCCTTCCCTCTAGTGTAAAAAGAACGGCTTGTGTTGATTAACTACCTTCCCTCTAGTGTATTAAAAACAGCTTGTGTTGATTAGCTACCTTCCCTCTAGTTATTAGGAACGGCTGGTAATGATTAGCTGCCTTCCCTCTAGTCTAAAAAGAACGGCTTGTGTTGATTAAGTACCTTCCCTCTAGTGTATTAGGAACAGCTTGTGTTGATTAGCTACCTTCCTTCTAGTGTATTAGGAACAGCTTGTGTTGATTAGCTACCTTCCTTCTAGTATATTAGGAACAGCTTGTGTTGATTAGCTACCTTCCCTCTAGTGTATTAGGAACAGCTTGTGTTGATTAGCTACCTTCCTTCTAGTGTATTAGGAACAGCTAGTATTGATTAGCTACCTTCCCTCTAGTGTATTAGGAACAGCTTGTGTTGATTAGCTACATCCCTTCTAGTGTATTAGGAACAGCTTGTGTTGATTAGCTACATCCCTTCTAGTGTATTAGGAACAGCTTGCGTTGATTAGCTACCTTCCTTCTAGTGTATTAGGAACATCTTGTGTTGATTAGCTACCTTCCTTCTAGTGTATTAGGAACAGCTAGTATTGATTAGCTACATCCCTTCTAGTGTATTAGGAACAGCTTGTGTTGATTAGCTACCTTCCTTCTAGTGTATTAGGAACAGCTTGTGTTGATTAGCTACCTTCCTTCTAGTGTATTAGGAACAGCTTGTGTTGATTAGCTACCTTCCTTCTAGTGTATTAGGAACAGCTAGTATTGATTAGCTACCTTCCTTCTAGTGTATTAGGAACAGCTTGTGTTGATTAGCTACCTTCCCTCTAGTGTATTAGGAACAGCTTGTGTTGATTAGCTACCTTCCTTCTAGTGTATTAGGAACAGCTAGTATTGATTAGCTACCTTCCTTCTAGTGTATTAGGAACAGCTTGTGTTGATTAAGTACCTTCCCTCTAGTGTATTAGGAACAGCTTGTGTTGATTAGCTACCTTCCTTCTAGTGTATTAGGAACAGCTTGTGTTGATTAGCTACCTTCCTTCTAGTATATTAGGAACAGCTTGTGTTGATTAGCTACCTTCCCTCTAGTGTATTAGGAACAGCTTGTGTTGATTAGCTACCTTCCTTCTAGTGTATTAGGAACAGCTAGTATTGATTAGCTACCTTCCCTCTAGTGTATTAGGAACAGCTTGTGTTGATTAGCTACATCCCTTCTAGTGTATTAGGAACAGCTTGTGTTGATTAGCTACATCCCTTCTAGTGCATCAGGAACGACTGGTGTTAACCAGCTGCTTTCCCTCTCGTGCACCAGGAACGGTTGGTGTTGATTAGCTACCTTCCCTCTAGTGTATTAGGAACGTAAACGTAAACATGACAGAACCAGGTAAAACTAATCGATCAAGAACAACGAGAATGTCTTCAAACGTTTCACAATTTGAGCATGAGAGCAACGGTTCAAGACCGTTCATTTCTATGTGAGATATTTCTGCAGCTTGGTGAGGAAGTATTAAACAGACAATCATTACTATGTGAGGTCTTTCTATAGCTTGGTGATGAAGTGTTAAACAGACAATCATTACTATGTGAGGTCTTTCTATAGCTTGGTGAGGAAGTGTTAAACAGACAATCATTACTATGTGAGGTATTTCTGTAGCTTGGTGAAGAAGTATTAAACAGACAATCATTACTATGTGAGGTATTTCTATAGCTTGGTACGGAAGTGTTAAACAGACAATCATTACTATGTGAAGTCTTTCTATAGCTTGGTGTGGAAGTGTTAAACAGACAATCATTACTATGTGAGGTATTTCTATAGCTTGGTACGGAAGTGTTAAATAGACAATCATTACTATCTGAGGTATTTCTATAGCTTGGTACGGAAGTGTTAAACAGACAATCATTACTATGTGAAGTATTTCTATAGCTTGGTGATGAAGTGTTAAACAGACAATCATTACTATGTGAGGTATTTCTATAGCTTGGTACGGAAGTGTTAAACAGACAATCATTACTATGTGAGGTATTTCTATAGCTTGGTACGGAAGTGTTAAATAGACAATCATTACTATGTGAGGTATTTCTATAGCTTGGTACGGAAGTGTTAAACAGACAATCATTACTATGTGAGGTCTTTCTATAGCTTGGTACGGAAGTGTTAAACAGACAGTCATTACTATGTCAGGTATTTCTATAGCTTGGTACGGAAGTGTTAAACAGACAATCATTACTATGTCAGGTATTTCTATAGCTTGGTACGGAAGTGTTAAACAGACAATCATTACTATGTGAGGTCTTTCTATAGCTTGGTACGGAAGTGTTAAACAGACAGTCATTACTATGTCAGGTATTTCTATAGCTTGGTGTGGAAGTGTTAAACAGACAATCATTACTATGTGAGGTATTTCTGTAGCTTGGTACGGAAGTGTTAAATAGACAATCATTACTATGTGAGGTATTTCTATAGCTTGGTACGGAAGTGTTAAACAGACAATCATTACTATGTGAGGTATTTCTATAGCTTGGTACGGAAGTGTTAAACAGACAATCATTACCATGTGAGGTCTTTCTATAGCTTGGTACGGAAGTGTTAAACAGACAATCATTACTATGTGAGGTCTTTCTATAGGTGGGTGAGGAAGTGTTAAACAGACAATCATTACTGTGTGAGTTCTTTCTATAGCTTGGTACGGAAGTGTTAAACAGACGATCATTACTATGTGAGGTCTTTCTATAGCTTGGTGATGAAGTGTTAAACAGACAATCATTGCTATGTGAGGTCTTTCTATAGCTTGGTGATGAAGTGTTAAACAGACAATCATTACTATGTGAGGTCTTTCTATAGCTTGGTGAGGAAGTGTTAAACAGACAATCATTACTATGTGAGGTATTTCTATAGCTTGGTACGGAAGTGTTAAATAGACAATCATTACTATGTGAGGTATTTCTATAGCTTGGTGATGAAGTGTTAAACAGACAATCATTACTATGTGAGGTCTTTCTATAGCTTGGTACGGAAGTGTTAAACAGACAGTCATTACTATGTGAGGTCTTTCTATAGCTTGGTGATGAAGTGTTAAACAGACAATCATTGCTATGTGAGGTCTTTCTATAGCTTGGTGATGAAGTGTTAAACAGACAATCATTACCATGTGAAGTCTTTCTATAGCTTGGTGAGGAAGTGTTAAACAGACAATCATTACTATGTGAGGTATTTCTATAGCTTGGTACGGAAGTGTTAAATAGACAATCATTACTATGTGAGGTATTTCTATAGCTTGGTACGGAAGTGTTAAACAGACAATCATTACTATGTGAGGTCTTTCTATAGCTTGGTACGGAAGTGTTAAACAGACAGTCATTACTATGTCAGGTATTTCTATAGCTTGGTACGGAAGTGTTAAACAGACAATCCAAAATCCAAATATTCATTCGAGTCTCTCTTCATCATTAATTTTCTTATTTTGAGGACTCGTATAAAACGTGATGTCGATGATTAGCCCACATTTTGAAGATCACTTGACTCTTTTAACATTTAAGCTGTATCCTCTTAACATTTGAAGACATGAATTTTTCAAGATCACTAAAGCTCCATATTTCTCCTATCACGTCTTCCTTCAATATATGTTCGAATCGTAATCCGAGGGTCGCGGGTTCGAATCCCGGTCGCGCCAAACATGCTCGCCCTTTCAACCGTGGGGGCGTTATAATGTGACGGTCAATCCCACTATTTGTTGGTAAAAGAGTAACTCAAGAGTTGGCGGTGTGTGGCGATGACTAGCTGCCTTCCCTCTAGTCTTACACTGCTAAATTAGAAACGGCTAGCGCAGGTAGACCTCGAGTAGCTTTGCGCGAAATTCAAAACAAACAAACAAACAATCCTTGAATATAAACTTTGTTTGACAATGTACTGTTAAATTATTTTTAAAGAATCATTGATAATGAAGCCACTTCTATGTGAATCTGTCCACCGCTCTCTTGACTGATGTTTCGACAGCAGAAAGTATAGCCGAGAGCCAGATCCACTGGACTTGATGTAACTAACTCGAAAAAATTGTGTAGCCTAGCTTAATGGATGATGAAAATCTGTTTACATTGGAAGCCATTTCAGAATATACCATTCTGAAGTCGTTTTACATTGTTCGCGTATTTAACAGTCCACTTCTTGGCTGGCTCATCACATCCTAACTCTTCCTGTCTAGAGTTGACAGAAATTAATCCCCCCCTCTTAAATGTCTCGTCGCTATTCACTGGTGTTTAACGAGCCGTGTCGGGCTCCTTCATTCAACTTTCCATGTGTCTAGTCTTCAAGATACGGTTTTGTAGGCTGCTTTAAAAAGCAAACACAGACTTTGACTTCGGCAGTGTATATATATATACTAACTGAAGGTACTTGTTAAAGAAGCAAAAATTATATAAAGAACAACGTTAGACAATGTTCCCTTCCATCTTTCTCATGATATTAAATCCCTAATGACTTTGTTAAACGCTAATTGTAAGCTCTACTTTTTTAGAAGTTAATAATTGACTGGTTTAAGTTATTAAGTATTTGTTTATTTAAATTCAAAGCCTACAGTCTTTAAAAAGATGGAAACGTGTTCTATTTCAGGATGTTTCTATCTTTCGTTACCAAGGAGACAGCATTGGAAGAAAATAGTTAATGTACACTGTCAAATATTTTCCAATTACATTCAAAATTTACGGTAATCGATGGATTTTAAAACAAACACAAATATAACAGATCGTATTTATAGTAAGATAAAAGATATAAATGAGCATTTCTGATTGTAGATTGATGCTGGCCAAGCATGACCATGTGGGTTAAGGTGTTTGACTTACAATCTGAGGGTCACGGGTTCGAATCTCCATCGCACCAAATATGCTTGCCCTTTCATCCATAGGGACGTTATAATGTGATGATCAATCCCGCCATTCCTTCGTGAAAGAGTAGCCCAAGAGTTGACTGTGGGTGATGATGACTAGCTGCCTTACACTGCTAAATTAAGGACGGCTAGCGCAGATAGCCCTTGAGTAACTTTGCGCGAAATTCAACAAAACAAAAGAAACAAACTGATACTTTGTGCTTCGCCCATTTACTTTACTACACATGGTTAATTTATATTTCTAATTGTAACATTATAAACATAAACAAGTGCACGACCTTTAAATCGTTAAAGCATCATAATGTAGCAGCATTTTAACACATTTTATGTAAGATTTAAGCACTGTGGTTATTTGTTAAAATTCTATCTAACATTTAGTATAACACGTAACATTTTTGTATTTTGTCACTTGACTAACTAGAATCTATGTTAATAGACATGAGGATCCTGATGACTGGATTTATTGTCGTGAAATCTTTACAATATAAATGTTTCTTTTAAGTATCTAAAACCGCAAGTGTTTCAACTCATGACAGGAAGTTACTTTCGTATTATATTTACATTGTAAAACTCTCCACGATATTCAATTACTGAAACCTGTTATTTGATAGATTGTTTAGGCAGAGTATTCAGTATGAAACTTTGTAGAATGGACGGCAACTGCCTGTTGTGGAGACACGAGTGTAGGAAGACTTTCGAAACATTGTCGTCTACATTTGTAGACTCCTAATCCGAGGGTTGCGGGTTCAAATCCCCCTCGCACTAAACTTGCTCACCCTTTCAGCCGTGGGGGCGTTATAATGTTACGTTCAATCCCACTCTTCGTTGGTAAAAGAGTAGCTTAAGAGTTGGCGGTGGGTGGTGATAACTAGCTGCCTTCCCTCTAGTCTTACACTGACTGCTAAATTAGGGACGACTAGCACAAATAGCCCTCGTGTGGCTTTGCGCGAAATTCCACACAAAACCTAGTGGTCAAGCTGGCTCACTGTTGTTTTTTCAATTGCTACTGAAATATTTGGACAGTAATTAATTGTTAAAAATGCTATTGTATAATATGTAATTTACACAGGGATTAAACAAATAATTATTTAAGTTAATTCAAAACTTTATGCGATTTCTGTAATTTTTTGTACTGGTTAGTTCAATATCATTTTCAATAGTATGTCTCCGAATTCCTCCCAAAGCTAAACAAGGCCTAATTGAGAATAGCCGTCCCTAATTTTGAATTGATATAGTAGAAGTATTGTAGCCAGCTAACTACCAACTTCCATAGCCAACTCTTTGGTCGAATATTGAGATTTGGCTGTCACTGTTATAGAACATCTCATGTGCCAAAGTACAAAAAGTGTTTTTCGGCAATGTGATGAGAACCATGGATCCTCAGACTTACATTTAGGGCACGCGCGCTAATGAGTATCCTATGTCTGATCTCGCTCTCAGCAGAGAAACTGCTCTAATATATAATAGACTGAAGCAGGTTCTTTAATCTGATCTGTACAGTTTCATCTGACTACGATATTTTGTTTAAAATATTTTTAACTCGTTACAAAGGGGCGCTTAGCGCGAAAACAATATTACTTTAAGAAGAATGTTTTCCAAATGCTTCAAAGAAATTATAAATACGAGCAGCTATTTAAGTATTTAACGTTTAAACATAAACAAAATATCCATTAACTTGCAATCTGAAAACACGAGTGGGGAAAAAGCATGGTGGTTAAAGGTGGTTAAAGCACTCGGATCGTAATCTGAGGATCGCAGGTTCGAATTCTCGTCATACCAAACACGTTCGCCCTTTCAGCCGTGGGGTCATTATAATGTAACGGTCAGTCCCATTATTCGTTGGTGAAAGAGTAGCCCAAAAGTTTGCGGGGGTGGTGATGACTAGTTGCCTTCCCTGCTAAATTAGAGACGGCTAGCGCAGATAGCTTTTGTGTAGCTTTGCGCGAAATTTAAAAAACAAACAAACAGACAAACCAAAAGAGCATAGACAAAACTTAGTTACAACGTTATTGTCGCGCGACATTAGGATATGTACGTTTCTTTGTTTACAATTACGCACAAAGTCACACAGTGTGCTATCTGTGCTCTGCCCACCACGGGTATCCCAAACCAGTTTCTCTCGTTGTTCGTCGGCAGACATCCCATTGTGCCACTGAGGGGCACAATGCTTTGTTTGTTTGAATTTATGCACAAAGATACACAATTTGCTATCTGTGCTCTGCCCACCATGGGTATCGAAACCCGATTTCCAAAGCTGCAATTCCTAGACATTCCGTTTTGTCCTTAGAGGTGCAGTATAATACTAGTACGTTATACATTTTGGAACGGAGGTGCGTTATAAGAACGACAGCCAAACTTCACTATTTAGTCTGAAAGAGAATCCCAAAAGCTGACAAAGAGAGGCTCCTTTCCCTCATTCCACCATTTCAAAATTTTCCTCTTTAAGCAAAATTCAGCAGGCAAGAAATTACTTATTTACAAGAACTATTTTCTTCTTATTTTATTAAAACAAATAATCCTTTTGTTTATACACGTGTGGAAAGCGGACTAATTATCCATCTTCCGTGGAATTATTAATTAAATTATAGTATGCTTTGGACGTTTGCACTTCCATTTATATAGGAATCTGTCTTTATATTTTTTACAGATCGATAAAAATGTCCTGTAACACTAACAAAACATAATTTAAATATGTCAAAAATATAAATACTATTAATCTTGAGTTAATTTTATGCTAGAAATATGAAACGGTTGCAAAAATTCATCTCATTTTTTTAACTTTCGCGTATCCGCCTGTGTTTTTTTTCTTCCTGAAAAATGAACCGATTAGACGAACAATATGATTACGTATCACATCTGCTTTTATGTAATATATATACATCATTCTCTATAGTTTATTTTTATCATTTCTCTTGTGGTTATACTACGAAAACTCTCTCCTGCTTTCTGAAGAATGTGTCATCGATTCCATATTTGTTATATTTATTGCTGATAATAACTTCGCCCTAATAAACTTGGCAGGATTATAACGAAGGGTTTATATATTTACATTCGGGAGTTTGGAATGTTAGATATCCTAATATGGTGACGTCACAATAACTACTAGTTTGATTCGAAACCCTTTTATTTTACACTTATCCACTTATATTTTAACTTTTTTAAAAAAGGCATAATATTTAATTACCTTTAATTACTCTTATAGCTACTAAAGTAACTTTGTATTGCAAACACTCCCCTAGTGGCACAGCGGGATGTCTGCGGACTTACAACGATTAAAACCTTAGTTTTTATACACGTGACGGACAGAGCATAGATAATCCATTGTGTAGCTCTGTTCATAAATTCAAACAAACAAGCAAAGCATTGTAACAATACCCTCTAGTGGTCAGTTAAAAAAGCTGTAGCCGACTTCAGTGAAACATCTTTATTTTATATTCGTTGTTTTAAGCAGATTAACAGTGACAGACGATTAATTTATCATATTTAGTAAACGTAATAATAAAAAAACAGAAAAGAGTAACACTGAGAGTTCGATTAAAAACAAATACGGGCTTTCAACTGTAACACAAAGTTTGTTATAAGAGAACGTTATTATTATTAGTAGTAGTAGTCACATTGTTCATAAATTGAATTAAAAATTTTCATATCCTGAGTATTCGGTAGACTTTATTGAAGCGATCCAGCTGCCAAACTTGCCCCTATGTGTTCCATCATAACTTTTTGCTCCAATGTACGAAAGATCCGATATGGCCAGGTGGTTAGGGCGATCGACTCGTAATCTGAGGGTCGCGGGTTTGAATCCCCGTCACACCAAATATGTCCGCCCTTTCATTCGTGGGACGTTATAACGTGATCGTCAATCCGACAGTTCGTTGGTAAAAGAATAGTCCAGACGTTAGCGATGGGTGGTGATTACTAGCTGCTTTCCCTTTAGTCTTACACTGCAAAATCAGGGAGGTCTAGCGCAGATAGCCCTCGTGTAACTTTGTGTGAAATTCAAAAAACAAACAAACCAGTGCACAAAAGGAGTTTGCTACGTATATTGTGTCAGCGCAGGTTGTGGTTTGTGTGTGTGTGTGTTTTATCACAACGTCTTCTGTTCAAGAGATAAGAATTATACACACTAAAAAATCGAATTTTCTGTGCGAAGCGCTATACAATGTGAGAATACTAAATACATATTGACAAAACAGTAAAACCTGATAATACATGAATGCTGCTGACGAACCTACGAATTATCAGAATTATCTTCGTATTTCTGGTTATCAAAGAAATCTTCAAACATAACCTTAGCCCAATGGTTAGGGGCGCTTGACTCCCAATCTGAAGGCCACGGGCTTGAATCCACATTTCACTAAACGAATTCGCCCTTTTAGCCGTGGGGGCGTTATATGTTACGATCAATCCAATTGTTCGTTGGTAAAAGAGTAGCCCAATATCTGACAATGGATTCTAATGATTAGCTGCCTTCTCTTTAGTTATTTTTTTTTCATTGCAAAATTGGGAAGGTATAGTGCAGATAGCCCTCGTGTTGCTTTATGTAAAATTCAAAAAAATGAACAAACTTATCGTCTGTTCTGGTTTAGATGACTATTGTAACTTGCGGAGGAATATTAAAAGATTCAACTGTAGTGTTTTGTCAATGATACTGGTTCCATATGTAATACTCCACTTGAAGATTTGATTGCCTTTGTTCCTTACAATGCTTGCAAATGGTATTTGTTGAGGAACATTTGCAAAGTACTTTCCATCGCATTCAAAATCTTGCTGATTTTCTTCTATAAATCAAGTAAAATTAAATAGGTGTCGATTTATTTAATTTAATAAAGTAAAAGTATGTCACCTTTAACATTGAATTCTGTCTGAAAATTAATATGCATTGATTAAAAAAAAACCTCTTGGCCACAAATATTAAAACAGTTAAGAAAATGAAGCTTGGTTTATATCACTGGAAATTTGCTTCAGTTGTGTCTATAAACCAAAGTTTGTGGCTGATGGTTAGGAGCTCGACATGCAAGTCGCAAAACTGAATCTTGTCACCGGACATGTTTGCCTTTTCAGCCGAAGGGGGTGTTAAAATGTGACAGTCAAGTTTGAAAAAGTGTAGCCCAAAAGTTGGCTGTTGGTGGTGACGACAAACTACATTCCCTCTAGGCTATCAGTTGTATCAGGTTGAGGGATAATTCGTGAGCGTTTTTAAATAATTTCATTCAAGCATTACATCCAAGACTATACAATACTTCAATGCATGAACACATTACACCCAAAACATTTATTATGATACTTTATTTCATGTAATACCTAGGTATATAGTATGCATTGTTTTAAACGAAATTGCAAGAAATTAAATGCGAAAAGCAGATGGTGTCGAAAATGCTCGATTTTGTCCACTTGACATTCCATTTAATGAGCTGAAAATGAAAGCAAAAATTAAAGACATATGAAAATCAAACACACTATCTATTAGAGCAAAAAATTATCTACCAAATGACATGAAATATTTTGCGAAAGCGTTTCATTTATGAATATATTTGTTTAACTTGAAAAAACGCTCACGAATTATTCCTCAACCCAATAAATTAGTGGTAGCTAGCGTGGGTGGTCTTGGGGTAGTTTTGCACGGAATAAAAAAAAAACCTAAAGCTACACCAAACAAGCCCACAATTAACGAGAACTTAGCCCTCCACTCGTTCAGCGGTATGTCTACGGATTTACAACGCTAAAGTCAGGGACTCGATTCCCCTCGTTGGGCACAGCAGATAGCCCGATGTGGCTTTGCTACACGTAAACACACAAACACACGAGAGCTTATACAATAAAATTAATAACTACAGACACATGAAAAGTGTGGCGTTTACACCTATACCACAGAAAATACAAGCGAACAGGATATCACAACACAACTGTTCATCAAAGCAATAATCATTATAGAAATAAAAGACATTGTAATAAAGACAATAAACGAGGCCCCATGTCGAGATTATTAAAGTATACACTAATAAAAAAAAAATCATCTTCGACTGTACTGACATCTAACGGCAATTTTCAATCAGTCATTTAAATCAGACCAGAGATCAGAGATGGGGTGAAGGTAGGAACGCGTGGGAACGGCGTACTTGTACTTTGTTGTTGTTGTTAAGCCTAAACGCCATTATATCGAACGAATCCCACTTTGCACAGGCTCCGGCATTTCTTTATTTAGTACTACATACACCTCTGTATCAGGCTACATAAAAGTCGCTTGGAAGTTAGCAGATGTTTTAATGTTTCTGTAAGGAAGAAAACCAGCGAATAAACCAGAAAGCAAAAGAATAATCAGCCTAACCAAGCTGCACTGGAAAACTCCTCGAGAAAAAAAATCATTAGTTTAAGATTAGTGGCATGTATAAAAACTGGATCGAAATTTCCTGAAATACAGTACGGTTGCCAAAAATCAAGATAAACGACGGGTAATTTAGAACAACTTATAGAAACTATTATAAATAGCAGTTATCAGAATAAATGTACTGTCGCTTGCTTTATCGACTTAACAAAGCTTTTGGGCCCGGCATGGGCAGATGCTTAAAACGCTTGATTTGATATTTGAAGGTCGTGGGTTCGAATCCTCGTCACACCAAACATGTTCGCCCTTTCAGCCGTGGGGGCGTTATATTGTGACGGTCAGTCCTACTATTTCTTGGTAAAAGAGTAGCCCAAGAGTTGACGGTGGGTGATGATGACTAGCTGCCTTTTCTTTAGGCTTACATTGCTAAATTAGGGACAGTTAATGCAGATAGCCCTCGTGCTATTGCGCGAAATTCAAAAGAAACCAAACCAAGAAAGCTTTGGACGATGTCTGGCACAACGGGTTGGGATTTCAAATTTCTCTGGTGAAGCTACCGCGATGTATTATTTGTTGTTTTTCCAACTGTCTAGAAAACCTAATAGTAAGGATTAATAAATCGGATCCCTTCTCAGGGTGTTTTATCACAGAGGAAGGTGTTTTTGTTTCCAGTTCGCAGATGATGTGACTACATGGAATGGTTCAAACACTACGACCATAGCTACAATGAGTCTAGAACCACGACTAAACCAAAAAGAATATTTTTGTAACAGATGCAAAGTAAAGGTTAATATTCCAAAACCACGAACTCAAATAAAACAATCAGAAAATCACCCAAATTTCTTCAATGGATCTTTTCTCCAGGTAGCCACTTCAGTAAAATTCCTGAGCCTAATTTACGAGTGCAAACTCAATTGGATAAAGAACGTAAATAACGTTAGAACTTAAATTTGGCAAACATCCAACTACACACAGCGTCTGACTCGCAATAACAGGAAATATTCTTAACATTTACAAATCTTACATGCGAACTAATAGTAAAGTATCTTTCTCCGTCACAATTAATTGTAACAAAATCTTGTAAACAAAACTACAGAGAATTCGAAATTCAATCATCACTAAAGCACGATGATTTCTAAGAAGTAAAATGTCAAAAGTTTTATAAAATTACGTAAACATTCCCATACTTTCACATAGACAACTGTATAAATCATTATATTATTTCAAAAAAAAAAGTTTAAACAGAAAAGAATTACTAAGTACGCTAGAAAACTTTATAATACTTGACTAACACAGAGATCTAAGCACCTGCAGTCAACGACCACCTAACACGAACCAAACCGGAAGCTAGATATATTATCATTTTTATTTTAAAAGGTCGCTTATGTAGAAACACAATTTCCGGTATATACAACTATGGGACTGCTTGAGTGATCAGTGATATAGTTCTTAATAAAAAGGGAAAATTCATTTCCATTTTTTTCCCCCATTTATGGACATGATTTGAAGATGATTGTTTTGTTTGTTTGTTTTTGAATTTCGCGCAAAGCTACATGAGGGCTATCTGCGCTAGGCGTCCCTAATTTTGCAGTGTAAGACCAGAGGAAAGGTGGCTAGTCATCACCATCCACCGCCAACTCTTGGGCTACTCTTTCACCAACGAATAGTGGGATTGAACGTCACATTATAACGCCCCAAGGCTGAAAGGGCAAGCATGTGGGGTGCGACCGAGATTCGACCCCGCGACCCTCAGATTACTAGTCGAATGTACTAACCCACCTGGCCATGTCAGGCCGTTTGAAAAGGACCACTTCTCCGTGCATTTATCCATAGACATCCTTTACTCGCATGTATTGACTGCACGTTTTCAAATCGGATTTTCCTAACTACTCGTATGAAGAACAGTGAAGACTTCTTCCTTCATTAAATAGGCCTCAAGCATCTATATGCTAACTGTGGCGGGAAAAAGTTCAAAGTACACCGATGTTCATGACTAAAGTCTCGACAGAAAACCTACTCGGGCCCTAAGGGTCGTGGTTTCGAATCCCCGTTCCACAAAACATGCTTGCCCTTTCAGCCGTGGGGGCGTTATAATATTCGTTGGTAAAAGAGTAGCCCAAGAGATGAAGGCGGTGGGTGGTGATGATTAGCTGCCTTCTCTCTAGTCTTTGATTGCTTTGCTAAATTAGGGACGGCTTTTTCAGATAGCCCTCGTGTTGATTTGCGACGAATTCAAACCAAACCGAAACCTGTTCAACCTATCATTAAACTCTGGATATATCCCAGCTTCTTGGAAGCATGCAAACGTATTCATGTTCCTCAAAGCAGAAAAGCCAGTAAATAAACCAAACAGTTACCGACCAATCAGCCTGACCAGCTGTGTAGGCAAAATTCTTGAACCTATAATCAGTAATAGATTCTCCACATTCCTGGAGATAACATCAGAATTACCTGAAGAATAAGATGGATTCAGAACATTTAGACAAACAACTGACCACTCAGTTAGACTAACTGAAACAACAGTAGACAGCTTTCATAAAAAGAATGCACTGTTGCATGCTTTCTTAAAATTGAAAAGGCTTTGACACTGTATGGAACAGCAGTCTCAGATTCCGAATAACAAATATAACCACCACATGAAATTATTCGCTGGTTCTCAAACTTTTTGGAAAACAGAAAATGTAGAGGGAGCCCTCTCAGAGTTATTTACTCCAGAAGCGACAGCTGGTTAGTACTATTCTCTTCATCATGTTTGTTAACAATACACTTCTGAACAATCCAAATCATGAATACTCGTCACACTTTACTGATGATATAGCAGTCCGGAGAAGCGCCCCCACACCATCAGTAGCGGCTACAAGTATACAACCCCAATTAAATAGAATATGTTTATTTGTTTGTTTGTTTTTTCTTACAGCAAAGCCACATCGGGCTATCCACTGACTCTACCGAGTGGAATCACCATGATTTTAGGGTTGTATTTCCGTAGACTTACCGTTGTACCAGCGAGGAACTATATAAGAAACGAAAACAAGCCATATAATTACTAGACAAAAACCACACAATAGTTACAGACTTAATTAAAAACATTGTAGGGCATTTGTGCACATATTCTTAATTTAAGCCTATAACTTTTGAAAATGTAAGATATTATAGAACTGATTATGAGAAGTAATATCTCTACACGATTGTATCTGTAAACAACACATGGACATTGTTCTGAATGTGGCCAGAGTAAGCGAGGTTTACTCTGTCACTCATGTAGCATTTCTAAATACATTTCTCAGAAGCTGCGCATCAATGTGCAGGTTTGTTTTGTTTTGAATTTTGCACAAAGCTACATGAAGGCTATCTACGTTAGCCGTCCCTAATTTTGCAGTCTGAGACTAGAGCTAGTCATCACCACCAACCGCCAACTCTTGGGCTACTTTTTTACTAACGAATAATGGGATTGACAGTCACATTATAACGCCCCCACGGATGAAAAGGCGAGTATGTTTGTTGTGACGGGGATTCGAATCCGCGACCCTCAGATTACGAGTCAGCGCCATGCAGGGCCAACACAGTAGAAACCAAGGAAACGGTTTCATTGACTTTGTGTCAAATAAATATGATTTTTGTCATTGGCTTTTAAAGAAGTATATTCCTTATAAGTAAATCCAACTTAGATGTACTTGACTAAAAAATGCATTAGTGCATTTTTCTCCACGCAACGTAAACACCATTAGCAATATAAAGAGTTATCCGAACTTTATTATCCATAATCTACTTACAAACAATGGTATTTCCTGGCACTAAGTAACTACGACATTGCAATGGCAGGGACGTATTCGTTTCATTATTCATCTTTCTTTGGCATTGTATGATAAAAGGGAAGATAGAGATGAAAAACTATGGTAGGAATAGCTAGGTTACTCAACGGACGTCTTCCAGTTTCGAATTGAGGTTATTGAAGATTCACAGGCTGATGTTGTCTTCTTCCTTTGATGATGTAGTTGACTGACCTACTCCGGAAATTATACTAAGGAGAGCTTTCTGGTTCGTCACTTCATCTGATGAAGTGAAGTTGATTCAAGTAAAAATAAGTAACAAATAATTGATGTTTGATGTTCTGAAGTTAAGCACAAAAGTATAGGCTATATGTGCTTTGCCCACCACTGGTATCGAGAACCGGTTTCAGACACACCACTGTGCCACTTGAAGGCAATAATTGGTATTTAAATAAACACTTAAATAATATTGTTTTAAGTTTTTTTCTCCTGATTCTGATAAGTAAATGGTTCATAAAATAGATCAAACTTACATTCCACCAACTGTTACAATTAATATCGTAACAGTTGTTTTGTTATTCGTACAATTTGATAGTATAATTAGCTTCTCAACTATTATTGTGTTTATCGTATTACAACCGACCAGATAATTTCTGGTACTGGCCGAAAGGCCTCGTTGGCACCAAATACAGTGTAGCTGGCATAACGTTATACATTTTTCTTTACTCTCACTCCTAAATTTTTAGAAATACTAAATATTTATTGTTATCATAGTGTTTGAACTGAACATAGCTTTCACTAAACGTGATAATACTTCGCCTACTTAGAATATTTGTGTTAAATTAATGTAAGTTACCGCTTATGTTTTAGACATGTTAAAATAAAATAAAACGCTCCACTCAACTAGCGTTATTTACAACTAAATTCTGTTTCTTTGTACTAGACGTTTTATATTTCCTTCTACTGCTGAAAAAAAAAGTCGAATAGAAGAAACAGCCACTTTCTTGTCGAACCTCAGCAGTTCAAATATTTGTTGGTCATTTTTCCCGCTAGGGAACTCATATGGCTCTTAAATCCCCCTTTCAAAATATTGTTTCAGTTATATGCACAACACACCCCGACATATTCTAACCTTTACTTCGTGGTTTATAAAACGCTATTAAGCTAAAATACCATTCAGGCACTGCTAAATCAGAAATCCGAGCAGTTCTAACAAGAATATTTTAAAAAGTGTTACGTGACTTAAGATGGGTTCGATCCGAATTTTAAAATACTGTTCTAGTATTAAATATTTCAAAAGATTACGGTTAACTGAAGATTCGATACCAGTGACGAAACCGTTTTAAAACGAAAGCTCTGTTTATCAGCAATAATTTGTTTAGGATTTAAAGTGTTAAACATGAGGAAACGCTGTAATAACTTACATCTAAAGCACCAGATATCTTAAAAGCAAGCTGATAAACATATTAGCACATCTATATGTCTCACGACTTTTCAAACTTTTCATACAATAACGTTTTATGTGATTTTTAACGTTTCTTGCATTCATTAAGCCGATTTGAGGTCGCAAATTGTTACGCCTTGTACATGTTGAACTGAACACAGTTCAACAAACAAAAATTCTAATATATATTTGATGCAAACCCAGACATCTACAGAGTTACAACGCTAATATCCAGGATTTAATTTTTCATGGTATACACAACAGATAGTCCAATATGGTTTTGTTAACATATAGCCCAATATGGTTTTGTTAACAGATAGCCCAATATGGTTTTGTTAACAGATAGCCCAATATGGTTTTGTTATAGAAAACAACAACTAAATGACTACTAATTCTTTCATCACTATTCCTACTACAAATTCAGTTTTGACAGAAACTTGAAATATTTCGACTGCTACGGTTTTTAAAAGGCAGTAACTTTTACAAATGTATTAAACTAGAAAAGAATCCTGTAAAAGGTAGAACTAATAGTGTTCATGTGAAGAACAGAGTTGGCGAAACGTAAAATACAAAAGTGAACATATAAAGTGACTGTATAAGGAAGGAATGTTATCCAGAATGAAAACATTTGTTGCTTGTAGTGCCATCTATTGTGCATACATGATAAATTTCTTTAAGTTAAGTAAAATAACATTTTTGTTCAGGCCAGTGTTTGGAGAGGTAACGGTAACAAGACCTTGTTGTTTCTTTCTTACTAATTGGAGGGTTGAAAGCAGATTTGTATTTCTGTCTTCTAGAGACCAGGCGTGGCCTAGTGTTAACAAGCCCAGCATGTGAACCGTTAAACGTATATTTAGCGTTTGCACTTTTTAACTGTGGATGCGCTACAACAGTAAACGTTAAATCTCACTGTTCGATCAGACAACAGTTGGCGGTGGGTACTGTTGACCAGCTACCGTCCCTCTAATCTATCTTTCAGTTCAAGATTAGGGCTAGCTATGCAAGATAGCCTTTGTGTAGCTTTTCATTAATTCTTGGCCCGGTATGGCCAAGCGTGTTAAGGCGTGCGACTCGTAATCCTGAGGGTCGCGGGTTCGCATCCCAGGCGCGCCAAATATGCTCGCTCTTTCAGCCGTGGGGCGTTATAATGTAACGGTCAATTCCACTATTCGTTGGTAAAGAGTAGCCCAAGAGTTGGCGGTGGGTAGTGATGACTAGCTGCCTTTCCTCTAGTCTTACACTGCTAAATTAGGGACGGCTAGCACAGACAGCCCTCGAGTAGCTTTGTGCGAAAAACAAAAACAAACGATTCATTAATTCTTTCAATGGAACATTTTCTGTCTTTTAAACAAATAATTTATTCTCTCTATATACATTGAAAGAGCACTCGCTGTATAATTGTGTTCATATGCATGTATGAATTTATTCTGTTCACTTGTAACGAATATTTACTCTCAAAGCATGCTTAACTGCCTTAGCAACATCTTTGCGTTGAAAGACATTAATTGCAGTTCAAAGCTACTGGAGTTAGTAGCTATTTGCTCGACATCTGTTTTAGTGCAGTGACATAATTTCTGTTAATCAATCATAATTTATTTACAGGGTTATCGCTGAATGAGCTATGTATATCAGAGAGCAGAAACTGTACAAAGTTTTCCCGAAAGGATTAATATAACACATGCGTCTGAAATCTCATTAGCCATTTCTCTGTTGTATCTACGTTAAGGACTTGCCGTTTACTTGTATATAACGAATAATCTGATAACGCTGTGTGTTTTTCTCTCTCATCACTAGTTTTTATTAATTTCTTCACAAACAAATATTGTCAATAACTTGTAGTGAAGACGTATTGTATGCTGGAAGAGGATTCACACTTCGCTTTTTAGGAAAAATAATGCATATTATTTCCCAATTTACCCTTAAGACATAGAGGGTCACCTATATACACGTTCGATATTGGGGGCGAACAGTGGAAATGGAGAATGTGTTTAACGTTAGATGCGTGGCTACCAACGGTAGATGAATAATATTTATGATAACCGCTAGGGTGGACATGGGAGATGAAGGACAGATACGTTAAAGTACGAACACGTAGTTTTAGTATGGGAGGTGAAAGTACTTATGTTAAATGTAGGGAGAAGATATGAGATATCAAAGTATTTAGATTCAATATAGAGATAAGATATGAGAGATGAAAAGTACTTAGGTTAAATACAGGGAGAAGATATGAAAAATGAGAAGTATTTAGGTTAAATACAGGGAGTAGATATAAGAAATGAGAAGTATTTAGGTTAAATACAGGGAGAAGATATGAGAAATGAGAAGTATTTAGGTTAAATACAGGGAGAAGATATAAGAAATGAGAAGTATTTAGGTTAAATACAGGGAGTAGATATAAGAAATGAGAAGTATTTAGGTTAAATACAGGGAGAAGATATGAGAAATGAGAAGTATTTAGGTTAAATACAGGGAGTAGATATGAGAAATGAGAAGTATTTAGGTGAAATACAAGAAGAAGATATGAGAAATGAGAAGTATTTAGGTTAAATACAGGGAGTAGATATAAGAAATGAGAAGTATTTAGGTGAAACACAAGAAGAAGATATGAGAAATGAGAAGTATTTCGGTTAAATACAGGGAGTAGATATGAAAAAAAGAATATTTAGGTTAAATACAGGGAGTAGATATAAGAAATGACAAGTATTTAGGTTAAATACAGGGAGTAGATATAAGAAATGAGAAGTATTTAGGTTAAATACAGGGAGTAGATATGAGAAATGACAAGTATTTAGGTTAAATACAGGGAGTAGATATAAGAAATGAGAAGTATTTAGGTTAAATACAGGGAGTAGATATGAGAAATGAGAAGTATTTAGGTGAAATACAAGAAGAAGATATGAGAAATGAGAAGTATTTAGGTTAAATACAGGGAGTAGATATAAGAAATGACAAGTATTTAGGTTAAATACAGGGAGTAGATATAAGAAATGAGAAGTATTTAGGTTAAATACAGGGAGTAGATATAAGAAATGAGAAGTATTTAGGTTAAATACAGGGAGTAGATATAAGAAATGAGAAGTATTTAGGTGAAATACAAGAAGAAGATATGAAATATATTTAGGTTAAATACAGGAGTAGATATGAAAATGACAAGTATTTAGGTTAAATACAGGGAGTAGATATAAGAAATGACAAGTATTTAGGTTAAATACAGGGAGTAGATATAAGAAATGACAAGTATTTAGGTTAAATACAGGGAGTAGATATGAGAAATGAGAAGTATTTAGGTTAAATACAGGGAGTAGATATAAGAAATGAGAAGTATTTAGGTTAAATACAGGGAGTAGATATAAGAAATGACAAGTATTTAGGTTAAATACAGGGAGTAGATATAAGAAATGAGAAGTATTTAGGTTAAATACAGGGAGTAGATATAAGAAATGAGAAGTATTTAGGTGAAATACAAGAAGAAGATATGAGAAATGAGAAGTATTTAGGTTAAATACAGGGAGTAGATATAAGAAATGACAAGTATTTAGGTTAAATACAGGGAGTAGATATAAGAAATAAGAAGTATTTAGGTTAAATACAGGGAGTAGATATAAGAAATGAGAAGTATTTAGGTTAAATACAGGGAGTAGATATGAGAAATGAGAAGTATTTAGGTTAAATACAGGGAGTAGATATGAGAAATGACAAGTATTTAGGTTAAATACAGGGAGTAGATATGAGAAATGACAAGTATTTAGGTTAAATACAGGGAGTAGATATGAGAAATGACAAGTATTTAGGTTAAATACAGGGAGTAGATATGAAAATGAAAGTATTTAGGTGAAATACAGGAGAAGATATATGAAAACGAGAAGTATTTAGGTTAAATACAGGAGTAGATATAAGAAATAACAAGTATTTAGGTTAAAGACAGGGAGTAGATATGAGAAATGACAAGTATTTAGGTTAAATACAGGGAGTAGATATAAGAAATGACAAGTATTTAGGTTAAATACAGGGAGTAGATATAAGAAATGACAAGTATTTAGGTTAAATACAGGGAGTAGATATGAGAAATGAGAAGTATTTAGGTTAAATACAGGGAGTAGATATAAGAAATGACAAGTATTTAGGTTAAATACAGGGAGTAGATATAAGAAATGACAAGTATTTAGGTTAAATACAAGAAGAAGATATAAATAGAAATGAGAAGTATTTAGGTGAAATACAAGAAGAAGATATGAGAAATGAGAAGTATTTAGGTTAAATACAGGGAGTAGATATAAGAAATGAGAAGTATTTAGGTGAAATACAAGAAGAAGATATGAGAAATGAGAAGTATTTGGGTTAAATACAGGGAGTAGATATGAGAAATGAGAAGTATTTAGGTGAAATACAGGGAGTAGATATAAGAAATGAGAAGTATTTAGGTGAAATACAGGGAGTAGATATAAGAAATGACAAGTATTTAGGTTAAATACAGGGAGTAGATATAAGAAATGAGAAGTATTTAGGTTAAATACAGGGAGTAGATATAAGAAATGACAAGTATTTAGGTTAAATACAGGGAGTAGATATAAGAAATGAGAAGTATTTAGGTTAAATACAGGGAGTAGATATAAGAAATGAGAAGTATTTAGGTGAAATACAAGAAGAAGATATAAGAAATGAGAAGTATTTAGGTTAAATACAGGAGTAGATATAAGAAATAAAAGTATTTAGGTGAAATACAAGAAAGAAGATATAAGAAATAAAGTATTTAGGTTAAATACAGGAGAGATATAATATGAAAAACGAGAAGTATTTAGGTTAAATACAGGGAGTAGATATGAAAATGACAAGTATTTAGGTTAAATACAGGGAGTAGATATAAGAAATATGAAGCTATTTAGGTTAAATACAGGAGAAGATATAAGAAATAAAAGTATTTAGGTTAAATACAGGAGAAGATATAAATAAAGAAGTATAGGTTAAATACAGGGAGAAGATATAAGAAATACAGTATTTAGGTTAAATACAGGAGAAGATATAAGAAATAAAGTATTTAGGTTAAATACAGGGAGAAGATATAAGAAATGAGAAGTATTTAGGTTAAATACAGGGAGAAGATATGAGAAATGAGAAGTATTTAGGTTAAATACAGGGAGAAGATATAAGAAATGAGAAGTATTTAGGTGAAATACAGGGAAGATATAAGAAATATTAAATACAGGAGAAGATATAAGAAATAGAAGTATTTAGGTTAAATACAGGGGAGAAGATATAAGAAATAGAAGTATTTAGGTTAAATACAGGGAGAAGATATAAGAAATAAAGTATTTAGGTTAAATACAGGAGTAGATATGAGAAATAAAAAGTATTTAGGTTAAATACAGGAGTAGATATTGAGAAGTATTTAGGTTAAATACAGGGAGTAGATATAAGAAAATAGAAGTATTTAGGTTAAATACAGGGAGAAGATATAAAAATAAAGTATTTAGGTTAAATACAGGGAGAAGATATAAAATGAAAGTATTTAGGTTAAATACAGGGAGAAAGATATAAAAATGAAAGTATTTAGGTGAAATACAGGGAGAAGATATATAAAATAAAGTATTTAGGTTAAATACAGGAGAAGATATAGAAATAAAAGTATTTAGGTTAAATACAGGATATGAAAATAAAGATATACAGGGAGTATGAAATAAGTATTTAGGTTAAATACAGGGAGAAGATATATAAAATGAAAGTATTTAGGTTAAATACAGGGAGAAGATATAAGAAATAAAGTATTTAGGTTAAATACAGGGAGAAGATATAAAAAACGAAGCTAATTTAGGTTAAATACAGGGAGAAGATATAAAAATAAAGTAGTAGTTAGGTAAATACAGGAGAAGATATGAGAAAGTATATAAGTATTTAGGTTAAATACAGGAGAAGATATAAGAAATAGAAGTATTTAGGTTAAATACAGGAGAAGATATAAGAAAAAATATATTAGGTTAAATACAGGGAGAAGATATAAAACGAGAAGTATTTAGGTGAAATACAGGAGAAGATATAAGAAATAGAAGATATTTAGGTTAAATACAGGAGAAGATATAAAACGAAAAGCTATATTAGGTTAAATACAGGGAGAAGATATGAAATATTTAAAATACAGGGAGAAGATATTTATTTAGGTTAAATACAGGGAGAAAGATATGAAAAAATAAAGTATTTAGGTTAAATACAGGGAGAAGATATAGAGAAATAGAAATGAAGTATTTAGGTTAAATACAGGGAGAAGATATAAGAAAAATAAAGTATTTAGGTTAAATACAGGGAGAAAGATATAAAATAGAAGTATTTAGGTTAAATACAGGAGAAGATATAAGAAATAAAAAGTATTTAGGTTAAATACAGGAGAAGATATAAAAACGAGAAGTATTTAGGTTAAATACAGGGAGAAGATATAAGAAATAAAGAGTATTTAGGTTAAATACAGGGAGAAGATATAAGAAATAGAAGTATTTAGGTGAAATACAGGAGAAGATATAAGAAATAGAAAGTATTTAGGTGAAATACAGGAGAAGATATAAAAAATAGAAAGTATTTAGGTGAAATACAGGGAGAAGATATAAGAAATAGAAATATTTAGGTGAAATACAGGAGAGAAGATATAAAATAAAGCTATTTAGGTGAAATACAGGGAGTAGATATAAAGAAATAAGTATTTAGGTGAAATACAGGGAGTAGATATAAAAAAATGAGAAGTATTTAGGTGAAATACAAGGAGTAGATAGATAAAGAAAACAGAGCAGATATGAGAAATAAAGTATTTAGGTGAAATACAGGGAGTAGATATAAGAAATATAATTTAGGTTAAATACAGGAGAGAAGATATAGAAATAAAGTATTTAGGTTAAATACAGGGAGTAGATATAAAAAATAAGAAGTATTTAGGTTAAATACAGGAGTAGATATAAGAAATAAGAAGTATTTAGGTTAAATACAGGGAGATATAAGAAATAAAAAAATAAGAGTAGATATAAGAATTTAGGTTAAATACAGGGAGTAGATATAAGAAATAACAAGTATTTAGGTTAAATACAGGGAGTAGATATAAAAATGAAAGTATTTAGGTTAAATACAGGAGTAGATATAAGAAATGAAGCTATTTAGGTTAAATACAGGAGTAGATATATGAAATGACAAGTATTTAGGTTAAATACAGGGAGAAGATATAAGAAAACACAAGTATTTAGGTTAAATACAGGGAAAAGATATGAAAAACGAAAGTATTTAGGTTAAATACAGGAGAGAAGATATGAGAAATAGAAAACGAAGTTTAGGTTAAATACAGGGAGTAGATATAAGAAATGACAAGTATTTAGGTTAAATACAGGAGAAAGATATAGAAATGAGAAGTGTTTAGGTTAAATACAGGAGAAGATATGAAAACGAGTAGTATTTAGGTTAAATACAGGGAGAAGATATAAGAAATGAGAAGTATTTAGGTTAAATACAGGGAGTAGATATAAGAAATGAGAAGTATTTAGGTTAAATACAGGGAGTAGATATAAGAAATGACAAGTATTTAGGTTAAATACAGGGAGAAGATATGAGAAATGAGAAGTATTTAGGTTAAATACAGGGAGTAGATATAAGAAATGACAAGTATTTAGGTTAAATACAGGGAGAAGATATGAGAAATGAGAAGTATTTAGGTTAAATACAGGGAGAAGATATAAGAAATGACAAGTATTTAGGTTAAATACAGGGAGTAGATATAAGAAATGACAAGTATTTAGGTTAAATACAGGGAGTAGATATGAGAAATGAAAAGTATTTAGGTTAAATACAGGGAAAAGATATAAGAAATGAGAAGTATTTAGGTTAAATACAGAACTCTGTATCGTAGTATTGTCACTTTTACATGTTTCTTAGTTAGTTTAAAGTTGAAACACTTTATATTATATATATATATACAATAGAGAGGAAAACAGTGTGTTTGGATGTACAAGATATCCTTTTTAAATAAGAAATTCTCTGAGAGACGAAATTCGGACATTGAAATAAATAATAAAACAACAATCAACCATTTATATAATAAATTAACGTCCAATTAAACCAAGAGTTCTTTCCAGTGCATTTCAAACTAAATTCGTGTTTATTACCTCAGCAATGTTACAATCGTTGTTCAACCATCCATCCACGTACTGTTACGAACTTCGGTGTAAAAATAGATTGGACTTCAGAGACGTGAGAAAGCTGCCTGTTTGTTTTTGTTGTTTGTTTGTTTTTTTTCAGATTCTAAACGACTAATAAATTTCGAATAAGAAAAACAGGCATGGTTATCGTGGTTTGTGTAATGATACGTAAAAGTCAAAGCGATCAGAAAGAAAAGACTGACCGGAAAAAATACACTGTCACTAAGGGTGGTCAGAACTAGTTCTAAACCTAATTTTTAAACCTAATTTTCTCGTGTGTTATTGATATATAAATAATAAACAGAAAGTTGTTAAAGTTAAATTTGACGTGGGACAATTCCTAATAGAAATAAGTAAAACTTTAAGAAAACTGAGTCAAAATCGACGTGCGAGTATAGCATAATCGTAATAAAGTCGACCCATAATAAAATGGTGTAAGCTGTCTGTAATGCAGCAGTGTAAAAAGACGACCTACGACACCTATTTCATAAATTCCAAAAGTGATACGATCTGACAGTTATTTTGCATTATCCAAGAGATAGAAAAGTAATATTAAGTGACTTACAAATTGTAATATAACAAATATCTCTCGTTTTTAACGGAAGATATACCAACAAATAATAATATTTACCTAGAAGACACCAAAAGGAAGAGATTCCAGTATAAGGATGCACTCTAAAAATAATACATGTATATATTGTTACAGTCTATATTATTCACTTGTTTGTTGTTTTTTATTTCATTTACTGGACTATATTTTCTGTAATTTGTCATTATTTCTTTTTAATTTTAAATAAAGAATAAGTTTGCAAAGACACGGATTTTCTGTATAAGAATTGCCATTTTTACGACCCTGAAGGAATAAGTAAGAATTCCAAGTGTGTGATTACTGAAGCGTGAAACGTCCTTAACTATATACACGCTTGTGAGCAACGAATCCGCTGCTTCAGGCGGTTTAACATTTAACTTTGCTTCGTTTGGCAAAGAAGTCACAAAAACAAAAGTAAAACTTTGCCCAACGTTTTGTCTGTGTGTGTGTTTCTTCTTTCTAATATAAAAAAGGGTTGATTTAGTTAAACATATAGGACACTATAGTCTCTCAGCTTTCGTTTCGCTCAGAGTAACTGCCCGATTGGACAAAATGAGTCTATAGGCTTATAACGAGAAAATTTGGGGTTCGATTCGCCCTTGGCGGATACGACAAATAGCTCAATGTGGATTTGCTGAAATAATTAAAAAAACAAACCCTCTTTGCCTCTAACTTGTTTTCATTTCAATAGATAATTAAGTGAAAAGTCGCGTCTTTAATACAAAGTAAGTTTTATTTGGCTAAACAGGGTCGAAAAATGTTCTAACTGATTCTTCCTTTGTTTGTGGGCCCGGCATGGCCAGGTTGGTTAAGACGTTCGACTCGTAACCCGAGGGTCGCGGGTTTGAATCCCCGTCACACCAAACATGCTCGCCCTTTCAGCCGTGGTGGCGTTATAATGTGACGATCAATCCCACTATTCGTTGGTAAAAGAGTAGCCCAAGAGTTGGCGGTGGGTGGTGATGACTAGCTGCCTTCCCTCTGGTCTTATACTGCTAAATTACGGACGGCTAGCACAGACAGTCCTCGTGTAGCTTTGCGCGAAATTAAAAAAAAATCATTTTGTCTCATGCCACAAATCACTAAACTGACGTCATAAAGTTATGTAGAATCTCGTCTGTATTGGATGGATATCATGATGAATTATGTGTTAATATCATGATGAATTATATAATATGTGTTAATATTTCGGACGAAATTCATTGTTACTGTTGTCAAAATAGTGTAGTGTTGTTTGTGTTTAGTACAATATGTAATATTTTGTTCATTTTCCCAGTCGTTACTCAGCTTGAATCAGCCAATAATTTTTTACTTATATATATAAGTTGCCATAACAACAAATCGTGCTTTGTTTTAACTTTGATTCTCTGGTGACTTCTCGTAGGTGTTAAGTCCTCTTCACTAAGAATCTCCTCACAAGATAAGTGTTAAATATTAAAGTGTTAAGTTAGCTATGTGTTATTTGGCCACGGTTAGCACCACAACAAAGATAACTCTTCACTCAGAAAACGTGTTTGGGTTCCTAATGGTTTATTTTAAAGCTTAACAAACAGATAAGGTGTTTTATACATTACATCTAGATACGATTCAACAAATAACTGACATTCAACACTTTTAAAAATGTACTATTCGTGGTGGATATTTTAATATATGTAGAATCAGAAACAGTGAATATATCATGGCCACAGAGAATGAGAATGAAGTAGAAATGAAACAGTTTAGGAATAATGAAAAGTGAAAATAAATCACATTAACGATTAGTCTTAGCTTGGTATCAGAAAAAGCTACCCACTTTGAGAGAAACTAAAATCAACCAAGCAACAAGTAGAGCTAGTTAAATATGCGGTTCGTAATTATTACTTATAAAGCATTGCATGCATGATTCATCAGTTGAATATACTTGCTGATTATAGCATTTTCGGCTGTAATCCCATTAGTATTTCACGAGACCAGATCTAGTTACTCCTAAATACATATATATTAAGTTAACTGTGCAACATAAAATGTATATTAAAACTTTTATAACAAAGAATAAAGTGTCATTCGATGTAAAAAAATACATTTTATAATCGATTCTGCAAGTGAAATTAGGAAAAAGGTACGTACAAACGCTCGCCGTCTGTTTAAGCCACTGTTGTGCAAGTAAATTTCTGTTAAAAATATAACTTAATTTGTTTTAAAATTCGCACAAACTTACATGATGGCTAGCGACTAGAGGGAAGGCAGCTAGTCATCACCACCAACTCTTGAGCTACTGTTTTACCAACGAACACTACGACTGATCGTCACGTTATAACGCCCCCAAGGGCTGAAAGGGTGGGCACGTTTGCGAGTCACGTGCCCTAACCACTTGGCCATGCCAAGCCTTAATCGCTAAGCTTGCCTGACGTTTCCCCAATTCTCCCTAACACCACTTTTGACCAAGTGGCATAGCGGTATGTCTGCAGACTCACATCGCTATAAACCGGGTTTCGATATCCTTGGCCCGGCATGGCCAAGCCTGTTAAGGTGTGCGACTCGTAATCTGAGGGTCGCGGGTTCGCATACCCGGTCGCGCCAAACATGTTCGCCCTTTCAGCCATGGAGGCGTTATAATGTGACGGTCAATCCCACTATTCGTTGGTAAAAGAGTAGCCCAAGAGTTGGCGGTGGGTGGCGATGACAAGCTGCCTTCCCTCTGGCCTTACACTGCTAAATTAGGGACGGCTACCACAGTTAGCTGTTAATAAAACTATTCTATTCACTTAGTCCTCTTGTGGCACAGCGGTAAGTGTGCAGGTTTGCAACGATAGCAACCGGATTTCGATACCAGTTGTGGCCAGAGCACAGATAGCCCATTGTGTAGCTTTGTGCTGAATTACAAGCAGACTTGTTTCATGTTATCAGGAGTATAAAGATAATTGAAACCAGAAGTTTCTATGCTTATAGCTTCAAAACCTTCAGCCTGGCATGGCCAAGTCCTTAAGGCACCCGAGGGTCACGGGTTCGAATCTCCGTCACACCAAACGTGCTTGCTCTTTCAGCCGTGGGGGCGTTATAATGTGGCAGTCTATCCCATTATTCGTTGGTAAAAGAGTAGCCCAAGAGCTGGCCGTGGGTGGTGATGACTAGCTGCCTTCCCTCTAGTCTTACACTGCTAAATTAGGGATGACTAGCGCAGATAACTCTCATGTAGCTTTGCTTGTGTGTGTGTTTTCTCATAGCAAAAACACATCGGGCTATCTGCTGAACCCACCGAGAGGAATCGAATCCCTGATTTTAGCGTTGTAAATTCGTAGACTTATCGCTGTTTCAGCAGCGGGCAACTTTGCCCGAAATTCAAAAACAAATCAAAGCCTTTAAATTGCGCTCTGCAATTGATTTTGAATGCATTTCCTTCTCCAAGACCTCGAACTGCTTTAATTATATCAATATTGAAAGTTGAATAAAATGGAAGTTTAAAGCCAGCTTTAATTATATCATTAGCTCTAAATACAGATGTAAACAATGATTGGAAGTGAAACACTTGTAGCTCAGTTTGATAAAACCTTCTAGAATTGTTGCTTGAAGCTACTTTGTATAAAACAGTGTAGAGATTTCCCACTGGCCTTGTATTCCTGTTGTCCAAATTAATATGTATGCACTAATAAAGTGGAGTTTGATACTAATGAGGCGTTCGTTAATGGACCAACCACGTTTTGTTAATCGTGACTTGAGTTCTGATCACATACAAGACCCTCTCCTTTGTATATTTCTCAGTTATTTAAGCAAATATCTCACGCGCATGCGCATCCATGGTTAACACTTCTGTGTTAATTGCTGCCAACGCTTGACTTATCTTAAATTTCGCCCAAAGCTACTCGAGGACTATTTGTGTTAGCCGTTCATAATTTAGCAGTAATACACAAGAGGGAAGGCAGTTAATCAATACCACCCACCGCCAACTTTGGGCTACTCTTTTGTCAACGAATAGTGAAATTGACTATCAAGTTATAAAACCACCACGAGCATTTTCAGTTTCGGAGATTCGAACCTACGCCTCTCAAATTGTGATACCAGCGCCTTAACCATCAGGGCATGCCAAATCCAGCTGCCGGTATCAATTGATTTTCAAAATACAGGCCTATATCTAGAAACATTTCTCAACGAAACAACATTAGAAACGTGAACAGGTCAGTGGTTCTCGAACGCTTTGGCCCGGCATGGCCAGGTGTGTTAAAGCGTTCGACTCGTAATTCGAAGGTCGTGAGTTCGAATCCCCGTCGCACCAAACATGCTCGCCCTTTCAGCCGTGAGGGCGTTATAACCTAACGGTCAATCCCACTATTCGTTGGTAAAATAGTAGCCCAAGAATTGGCGGTGAATGATGATGACTACCTGCCTTCCCTGTAGTCTTGCACTGCTAAATTAGGGACGGCTAGTGCAGATAGCCCTCAAGTAGCTTTGTGCGAAATTAAAACAAAAAACAAGCAATCGTACATTTTATGCAAACCCAATTTCCTTTTGTGTGTGGCACTTGACGTCTTCGCCCATTAACATGCGTGCACATACACCAGTAACAAAAAGTATAATATACTACATTTACCAAATGTCAGAGCCCCGGCATGGCCAGATGTGTTAATGCGTTCGATTCGTAATCTTAGGGCCGCGGTTCGAATTCCGGTCGCACCAAACATGCTCGCTCTTTCAGCCGTGGGAGCGTTATAATGTGACGATGAATCCCACTATTCGTTAGTAAAAGAGCAGCCCAAGGGTTGGCGGTGAATGATGATGACTACCTGCCTTCCCTGTAGTCTTGCACTGCTAAATTAGGGACGGCTAGTGCAGATAGCCCTCGAGTAGCTTTGTGCGAAATTAAAACAAAAAACAACAAAAAACACTAAATATCAACATTTGTAGTGCACCATAAATTAAAACGGGACATGCATATAAATGTAAAGTAATGTAACTTTTATGGGATAATTTCTTTGCGTGTTTGTGAAGATCTGTAGAGTGTTTGTTTGTTTGTTTTTTTTTTTGTCAATCTTCTCAATCAGTATTAACTTTCGTGCATGTTAGAGGATGAAATTCATACAAAGTTTTTAGCTATGTTTGTTTACATCATAAGTTTGTACAAAGCTACACGATAGCTATCTGCACTAGTTGTCACTAAATTTGAATTGATAAACTAGATGGAACGCAATTAGTCGTAACGCTGCGAACTCTCAGCTCTTCAGCTACTCAAATCGAATACAGAAATTTGATCACCATTTTAAAGCACACCAGCGACCCCAAGGTACGGAACTTGTTTTTGTGACAACAAGGCATGAACCGTGAATTTTATTATTAACAGCTAACACTAATCAGTCGCCCAAACTTGACACTGTTTAGCTGTGACGTTTGGTTATTATGTGTAGGCATATCAAAGGTATTTTATTCATATGGCACAGTATTGCACAAGGTATATTAAGGTAAATAAATGTTCATTAAAAAAAACAACATTATTTGGATTTTATTCTGTCTGTACACGAACTAGTGTTCGTAGCCTACATGCTAAGCCTTTTTAGGATAACTAAGATAAAACAAAGGTATAAATGACCATTCAATATTTAATATATTTTTTTAGGAGGACGCATTGACTTTAGAACCATCCAACGTCGCCAGTTGTGTTTCGAAAGGCAAGTCTGAAGTGAGTGAATCATTTTTACTTATTTCTTTTGTTTTTTGGTTTGTGTGAATCATATCGTGGATTATAAAGAGTTTGATTTAATGGTGAACGATTATTTTCATAAACTTTATTTTAAATTATGTGGCTACGTTGGGCGAATTGTTTTAGAGACTGTTTTCTGTTTTAGTTGCTGAAGTCCATTTAACATAAGTCACATTCTATGTGTAAAACACAGATTACAATGTAAGTTTCTCTACATCATCTGTTCTACATAAATTTTAATTTGTGTTTTAGATACAGCACCCATTTTATGAACATTCAAATCTGTGTTTTACATACAGCATC
Organism: Tachypleus tridentatus; assembly: GCF_004210375.1. Lineage (NCBI taxonomy): Eukaryota > Metazoa > Arthropoda > Merostomata > Xiphosura > Limulidae > Tachypleus > Tachypleus tridentatus. Next base: position 35,334,570 of record NC_134835.1, read on the forward strand.
TGTTCTACATACATTCTAATCTGTGTTTTACATGCAGCACCCATTTTATAAACATTCTAATCCGTGTTTTAGATACAGCATCTGTTCTACATACATTCTAATCTGTGATTTATCTACAACACCCGTTCTACATACATTCTAATCTGTTTTACATACATCAATCGTTTTTCGAACATTCTAATCTATGTTTTACTTACAGCATCCGTTACACAGACATTCCAGTCTGTGTTTTACATACACAAAACCTTTCAAACATATATAATAAACGGTTACATTGAATGAATAAGTTTCAAGGCCATATTCCTTTTATTTACTTTCAGTTTACTTGTATCTTTCATGTTTTGTGATTTACAATAAATAAATATCTTCTAAAGCATCAATATTTTATGTTTCCTAAAAGAAACAGTAATTGTAACTTAATAAATAAACGTTACCCTAATTCTATTTCACACTGAACTGTTTATTTCATTACTTTCATATTATCTAATATTTGCTTTTCAAAACACGTGAACTGTAAATATTCCGTTATATTTCACCGTTTACTAAACATTTCATATTTCTAGGGCTTTTTTCTTATACATTCAGTTTCGAATACTTCCATCTGGATCATTCAAGAATCCTTTGTAATCTATGGTTCACATAAAATAATCTTTTCTGAAGATAAAATTCAATTTAAACCAGTGCCAGACTCGAGGACACGCCAGTCTTTATTCTTTATATCTGGTCTGTTATCTTTCTCGAATAGTACTTTTCTAAGTTTTGAAGTTGGCTATTTGATTTCTGAAATGGTCAACTCTGCACAGTTTACTCACTCTTTTATGTAAGTTAACACCGGTTGAAAGTTTTTAAATTATTCGAGTATCCTTCAGAAGAGTCTAACATGTTTGTATGCACATTTGAGACTTCGCTCTCTCGCAATCGGATGAGAAAATGTGCATCCGTGTACTTGTGTGCGTTTTTCTATACAATCTTTAAAGGAAATACATTGTATTAGGCATACAGTTATTGCTTCTGTTTTTTCGCACTGGCTTTATAACAAGTTTTCCAACGAAGCAGATAGAGAATGATTCAGTCAATGTGATTTTTTTTCTTTCTCAAATTAATCGCAGTACTTGGTCACCAGCTTCCCAAAATGCGTTTTAATAGTGAAAAGTCAAAATAATTCCTTAGTAATACGTTACGCAAGTTGACAACAGATACATCGAAAAAACAGAGTCTCAACAGAAATATAAGCACGTCAGTTCGATACTAAACAGAAACATTTTAAACTGCTTTCACTTTTTGAACATTATTGCGATGCTATCTCGTTCAGGAAATGCCCTCTCCCACTCCCAGTGGCACATCAGCATATCTGCGGGCTTACAACGCATGAAACTGAGTTTCAATACCCGTGTTGAACAGATCACAGATATTTCATTGTGTAGCTTTGTGCTTAAACAACAAACAAACAAAATAAACGTTCAGGAAAGAAAATGTCACCCTTTCAGTCATGGAGGCATTATAATGTGACGGTAAATCCCAGTATTAGTTGGTAGAGAGAAGCCCAAGACTGGCGATCGGAGACGTTGAGTAGCTTTGCACCTCCCATCAAAAAAATGAAATTAAACTTTCATAAAAAAATTTAAGTCATCACGTTATTTATTCTGGTTGTAATAGAAATAAATAGGAGCAAGGAATTATTTCTCCTTGCCTGCTATTTCTACTGTACTTATTACCATAATAAATGTAGGCGTGTTTTAAAAATTAGAAATTATTATTGTGTTTAGGAAAGTTACAAATAAGTTTTCACAGGCCCGGCATGGTTAAGGTACTCGACTGGTACTTCGAGGGTCGCGGGTTCGAATCTCCGTCACACTAAACATACTCACCCTTTCAGCCATGGGAGCATTATAATGTGATGGTCAATCTTATTATTCGTTGATAATAAGAGTAGCCCAAGCGTTGGCGATGGGTGATGATTACTAGCTGCCTTCTCTCTAGTCTTACACTACTAAATTATGGTTGGCTAGTGCAGATAGCCCTCATGCAGCTTTACACAAAATACAAAAAAAGAAACAAAGCTAATATTTAAAACACTATTAATAAACTTGGTTAATAGGTAGTCTCTTGATATCTCTTGGGGTTTTAGATATATTGCAAAATATAGCAGATAGCCCTCGTGTAGCTTGGCGCGAAATCCAGACCAAGTTTTCACACCACGAACAAAACTAATCTGGAGAAGAGGTCACTTGGAGGAAGAGGTATTTTGCGCCTGACTCTCCTAGGTGTCTAAAATTTCCAACATACCCAGATACCCACAACGAGAAGCAAAGCGAACAAAACTAATTTCTCCTTTTCTAGGAAGGAATTGAAATGACTGCACGTAAGTTATTATGTTTTTAAGACGGTTTGATATTCAAATATTGCTATTCCTTTTTATAGCTTGATGTCAGAGTTCGTTGATGAGGAAACCGATAGTGTTAATTTTAAGTATTTTTTCATTACGTCTTTTAGAGTTTATACAAGATATTAGTTGGAACTTTGTCTTAATCTTTCTCATTTCCCAGCGTCTTTAAAATCAATATTTCTGTCTCCAGTTTGATCCCTTGGGATCAAGCCACGTATTATTAAATCCTTTTAAAAACAAACGCGCTTCCAGTGACTCGACTGTAAGTCCGAGAGGTTATAACGCTAAAAAAAAGGTTTTGATATAGTCAGTGATGTAGCTTTGTACTTAAAATAAAAAAAAGAGATTAAAAATCAATCTTTCTATTTTATTTCTGTTTTCGCGTATTTTTTGTTTTGAAAGTGTGAACCTGGCTACGGTATCTTGAAGAACTGTCAATCTATCAATCGTGTCCTGTTTTACCGCAGACACAAAAAGCGAGTTCTGTACCAAAGGTGCATTATAAGAGTTATTGTCAACTACCATTGTTCGTTGACAGTGGGCTGTAGGTTCTGTTGGCAATGTGTTCGCTCTAGTCTGTGAGTTTAATATTAGGAATGGACGGCACCAATAACCCTTGTTTAACACAAACCTTTGTCAGTAAGGGATTCGAGAAAACCCACTTGTAGAGAAATATTTATGTAAAATCGGCTCGTTTGAGTTACCTCTTTCTTTCTTTGTGAACCTGACGATGACCGAAGAAGGTCGAAACGTTGTTTGCTCTTCTACGTAAAATATTTTCTCAACCCAAACGAGCCGATTTTACATATATACTTTGTGAGTAAGGTTTAACTGTTTACGTATGAATTTAAGTGAAAAAAAAAACGAACTGTAGGCTTAATCTATTGTTTAGTTCATTATGCACATTACAACAGACTAATTTCAACGATTTCACGGCTCATCAGCACTGCTTCGAAGAATTGATTTCATACCATAAAGAAAACCTTATATAGTGGTATGATGACAGCGTTCTCTTGCAGATCTTTATTCAACAAGTAATAATCTTAAAAAGTATTAAAAGTTAATAGGAGCGGTTAGTACAGAAATATTCATCAAATCCAAGGTTAATTGTTGATAACTGTACAAAGTTCTAGTCTTGTTCTTTACTATTTTCTTCCTGTTTTAATTATTCATATATCAATGTCTCTGTATCTTGTATTGTTCTTTTTTATTCCAGTCTGACAGGAGTCAGCTTTATAGATAGGCCACCTGGATAATTACTTAGAGTGGCATATTGTGCATGTGTGTTTGGAAGTGGGTGGGGTGAAATGGAGTTTCGAAGAAGGGGTAGAATGGTAGAAAAAATTACATTTTCCATGTTACTGTGTCAAACGTGTAATAAAGTTTTCTTCGTTACCCATTTAAGCCTTCTCTAAACTTCATTAATTGCAGTTTTATTGATTAATGGAATTCAGTGACTTCGAAATTCATGTTTAAATAACTTTAATGATTTCAGATATATCAGTCAGTATAATTTTTAGTGTTTAGAATCAGTCTGAAATGTGTTTAAAATTACGTTAGTGAACATGAGGGGGCGTCACTAATCGTTCTTATAAGATGCATACATGTGTGCAAATCTATGTAAATAAACGTCTATAAGTATATGTGTGTGAAAATGTTTCTGTTCCTTACACGTTTCCGTATCTCTTGATCAATCAGCACCAAACTTGAAACAGTGATACAGGATGATATCAGAAAGGTCGTGGGACCCTGCCATCCTCATTTAATTTGTATGTAACCACTATTATTATTCGGAATGGTTGAGTAACTAGGTTAGTCTACTCACAATCTGAGGGTGGTAGGTTAAAATCCCCATCCGACCAAACATTCTTACCCTTTCAGCCGTGGGAATGTTATAATTGTACAGTTATCCCCACTATTTGTTGGCAAAAGACCAGCCCAAGAGTTTATTGGTGGATGTTGATGACTTGTTCCTTTCCCTCTAGTCTTTCTCTGCTAAATTAGGGATGGATAGTTCAGATAGCCCTCATGTAGCTTTGTGCAAAATTGAAAAGAAACCACACTAACCATTATTGTTATAATTTTTAGAAACAGTGGGTCTTTCTTTTCAGTAGTGGTATCTCCATGGATTTTTATTGCACTTTTAATGTTTAAGAAAAAAATGAAGCACTCCTTTGTTACAAACAAGTTTTATTTCACGTGACTAATACAGATACTTCAGCTAGTATATATATATATATATAGTGTGTGATAAGAGTAACTGGATATATTCTTCTGAATTACTTTTTGTAACACAAATCACTACATAATAAGAGATACGTTCTTTAAGCAGTTTGGAACATGATATGTCTGTCTCTTTACTCTTATGTATAGCCTAAATTCAAAGAGCATATAATTTATTGAATTGCCTAGAATGAAATTAAGTTAATTAAGCCATCTGATACATTAACTTATTGTTACATTTCAGAACACTTCTAGTTATAAGAAGGAAGTTATTAAAGTATGTATTATAGTCTTCAGTTAGTTGTCAAAGTTATTTGTATTCAAACTAAATTTATTTGTTTCCCAGCACTCTTTGTATACACAACTTTTACTTGCCTTTCATAAAAGAAGCCATTTCAAAAATATAGACCTTGTATTTCTTTACATGCATGCTATGTGTTTGGTAACTTCAATCTTTTTATTTTCGTCTTTGCATTTCAGTTGTCAAGTTCATACTGGTATTATTTCTAGGTTATATTTGTTTTTCTCTTTTTTTTTTATTTCACACCATTTATACAGTAATTTCTATTTTATTGTGTAAAACGTATCTGTTATATTTTCTTTTCTTATCTTTGTTTTATTTTTGATTATCAATGTTTGTCTTATTCCTCATGCTGTCCACTCATCTGCTCAGTTTCCAGTGTTATTACGTATACAGGGGGTGAAGAAAAAGTTCCCTTGAAAATGTTAATTTGTTATATCTTTTATTATATAACAGAAAAATATGTAAAACTATATTTTTTTTAGAATGCACTGGATGAAATCTGTTCAAATATTATCTCAAATCTTAATTTTAACATTGGCTTCCACAAATACCTGAATGTTTTAACATTTTAGTTACATTTTCTTATAAAAAGAATTGTGAACCTGCTGTAGGTTCTTATATCTTCTTGTTCCAATTATCCTTCAAAGATTGTCTGCAATAATCAAATGTAAAAAATTTAACTCAAAATAACATGAACCAGTTTCACAAATTAATGTTTAGTCCACATTCCCTTGAATTTCAGTACTACTTCATATCAGCATGGAATGCTTTTAATGAGTTTGTGTTGACACTCCTGAGTGATTGACTGCCATTCTTCATTGAGCACTTCAAAAAAGTTTATTTTCCATGTTTGGCTTGCAATCTTTCATTAATCAGTTTAACTAAGGCTATAGATTTTCAATTGGTTTGATATCAGGTGATTGACTTGACCATTCCATAACATCATCTTATTTCTAAGATATCTTTTAATTATTCCATAATTACAATCTATATATAAACATAATTTTCCAATATCTTAAATCTTTTTTTTTTCTTCTCATAATTGTATAGTCTTTTGAAAATTATGACCTTTTCTTGACAGAATAACATTAACTAAATTTTTTGACAAACTGGAAATATTGAATGCTTTTCAAAAATATTAAAATTCTTTATTTATTTCTTCATTCCAAGAACTTTTGCTTTCGTTTGTTTTATTAATAAACTAATATTTAATAATTATGGTTTTCTAATTTAATCAGTGTTTTGAAATTATTTGTAATTTACTTTTATCAGCATAGAACAGTACGTTTGCTAGAATAACATTAATATGTCATCAAGGAATATTTTTTAAATCTGTAGAAGCTAATAGAGTGGATGATCTTTGATCCAGACAGTTCACATTGAACAACAGTTCTTAACTGACAAATGAAGATTAACATTAATTGTTTTATGTATTATTAGCATTCCTCCTAAACTCTGAGTTACTATTAGGAATTCTTCTATCAATTTAGAGTGTAATGAATGCACTGTAATGCTGACGTGTGTAGTAAATGGAACTGTGTTCTCAAACTAATGGAATTCATATAGCTTTCAGATTCTGATGTTTCAATCTTATAGATTAAGTTTGGGGAAAATGCTTTTGCTTCAGGAGTTACTGATTCTTAACTCCTAGCTGGGTCTCATTCTTCCAGATTCATAAATGGTTTACCAGCATACAGCAGAAGGATGGATAATAATTGGCAGTCAAAGCAAGTAGAGTGGAGAACTATCATTATGATACTACTGTTTGTAACAGTACACTGGCATACATTAAACAGTTGATTCATATCATACATAGTTAACAAAACAGACTTTCTTTAAATGCTTTGACTAATGGTTTCAAAGCAAGATCAGCTCATAGGCTATGGCTTATTTTACATCAATAAAATGTATTTCAGAACCTAGAGACCAAAGTTATACGGACTTGTAAATAATAGTTATCACTTTAAATGGAAAACTAATGATGCAGAACCAGTAGATAAAGGAAGATGTAAAAAGAAAAAGTGAATACTTAAAAAGAGGAATTTTAATAATCAAGTAAATCTGAAGAGCTTTAAGAATTATCAGAAACATTTAATAAAAAGAAAAGAGAAAATTGTATTTTTAACCAACTTTACAAATGTTAATGTTTTGCATGGCATGACCATGTGGTTAGGGCAACTGATTTGCAGTCTGAGGGCCTCGAGTTCGAAAAACGCTCACCCTTTCAGCCTTATGGGCATTATAATGTGACAGTTAATCCCAGTACTTGTTTGTCAAAGAGTAGCCCAAGAATTGGAAGTGGATGGTGATGACTAGCTGCCTTCTCTCTTGTCTTTCACTACTAAATTAGGTTTGACTAGTGCAGATGACCCTCATGCAGCTTTGCACAAAATACAAAAAACAAACAAAGCTAATATTTAAAACACTATTAATAAACTTGGTTAATAAGTAGTTTCTTGGTGTCTCTTAGGGTTTTAGATATATTGCAAAATATGTTTATTTCCATATGTTTTTTCTTATATATTAATCTGATATTTGTTGTAAACTCTCTTAAGTTAAAACATTTCTTGAAGATATATTCAATAATGATTAAATATTTTGTAGCTAATTCTCTACTGATCAAAATTCTGCTTCCCTTAAAAAAGTGCCAGCTTCTAATGAGTAAAATACACTATTCATTCACCTTGCTTGTCAAATATTAATCTATTTCCTTTGTTTATTTTGTATCATTATTTGTTTTTCACACAGATAATCATAATATCACAAGACATTAGAAATATCAAATTTCTATCATAATTTGAAGAAATATGGAAATTAAATATTTTGAGCTATTTTATATTTCATAATAAAAATTGTTGTTCCAGTATTACGACTGTAGAAATCATGTTAGAGTGATCCAACCTGTTGAAGGAGGCAAGCTGTATATATGTGGAACAAATGCTCACAACCCTATGGACTGGGTTGTCCATGTAAGATTTTTTTTTGACACGTTTTTTCAGTAGATGCTTCATATTGTAGGTCGTTACTTAATATAAACTTACCCTAAACAGTATATTATTTTCTTAACATAGATACTGATTCTTGCACAAATTAAAAAATGTGAAAAGGAAATAAATCTTGATATTTCTATGAATATATTAGTACAGAAGACTTCTCAGACATTAACGACGAATTTTGACACTAATGTTGTTGAAATTTTACTATATTATAATTTTTTTCCTGTTGCTCATATATATTTAGTAAAGATTCTTGCATAGTTTTGATCAATAATTTTTATTAATTTTTCTTACATCTGATATAAAAGGTATCGGATAGAATTATCTGCATATATATGATTTGTTAAGTCATATATTGTATTAAAGTAATAGGAAATTACTGAATTATTAACATTTTGTTACCCAGAAAGAGAGTTCTGTCTTTATAACATTTAAAATTACAGGCTGAGTTGAAAAACAATAATGATATTGGATTACTCTTAATATTTAAAATAAAATTATTAAACCATACTCATTAGCATACCATCATGAACAGAAAAACCCCATATTTAAGATGATTATACTTTTTGGGGGAATTGGTATTAACATCTACCCAGAAAAGCTTGTTATGTACTTAAAGTAAAACTAAACATCTACCTGACAACTCAATATACCTAACTGAATATATAGATTAAAATTTTCATATACTGAATACACTCCCATTAACAATATTTTAAGCCTTAGTCCTCCTAATATCTCACGAAGTTCAGCCAGCTTGGATGATTTATGTTACTCCTATACTGTACTTAAAGAGCACAAAACTCTTAACTGTTTGCTCCAGCTAATGTTGTAGAATCGATTTTGTTTGAAAAGTGAAACACCAGTATAACATGTCTGAATTTTCTCCAGCACTCCCCAACATTCTTTTTGACCAATGAAATTCATTAAATTTCAGAATTTAATCGTCAGAACCTGACGATGACCGAAGAAGGTCGAAACGTTTTTCGCTCTTCTATGTAAAATATTTTGTCAACCCAAACGAGCCGTTTTTGCATATATAAAGAAAAAGTTTGTAAAGTGAATTTTAATCCATCACCTTAATTTTGTACTTTGTCACACATATTCCAGTTTTGGTTACTTGTTTACTAAAGTATTAATGCTTAAGTTTAGTTTTTATTATGGTAAAAAAACACAAACAACATCGTTTTCACACTTTGTACTGTTGTCTTAATGGAAACTTAGTAAATCTCTTTCAGTGGTTCTTTACATTCTCAAACACTTTTACTAATTGTAGCACTTAAACTACATTAGGTGATTTTAAGTTTTACCTAGATGTAGTTAAAATGCATAAAATGTAAATATATATAAAAGGATGTTTTTTGTAACATTTATTATTTGTATTCTATACAAAAAATTACTCTGAGCACGTTTCACTTTGTTCCAGACAAATCTTACTCATCTGTGGAATCATCAGGTTTTCCCAGGTATTGGAAATGGAATTGCAAAATGTCCTTTTGATCCAAATGACAACGCAACTGCTGTTTGGGTTGGTAAGTAAAATGTGTTAATTTCTTGGTTATGTTTCTAGTCATAGATTATTTTGAAATTCTGAGTTTTTAGTGTTGTGCATTAATATATGCACTTTTTATGATGTTATATTTGATAGATTAGTTTAATCTAGAAATTTAAAAACAAAACAAAACAAAGACAATTACATAGTTCATATATATTAGCCTTGAATATATATCTCATTTAAAGTACTTTGGTAAGAGAAAATTAAACCCTGTTTTTTTTTAACTTTGGATTAAAACGTTCTTTTTATTCTAATGATGTTGGTTAGTATTTTATCTTTATGATTCTAAGAGAATGGATTAACACATAAGCTACTTGTGTTATACAACTGTACTTTTTACTTATAATAATAATTTATCCAAAAGTAAATGTTTTAGTTGTAGATGTATTCCTGTGATTTAAGATTAATATTCAAAGAAAGAATACATTAAAAATTATTTTGTCATTTAAGGAGTACCAAGCCTAAGATTGTCAAAATCTTATGTACTTGTGATGATTAAAAATTTATTTTACTTGAAGAATATTTAATGCTGTGCATTAATTTTTAGATTATTAGCTCATATTTAATGCACCATTTATTTATGTTCAGTGTAAGTTTTCCATATTACTTATTATTCATTCATTGTACACTTGAAACATATATATAATTACATATATTTGCCAACATGCCTTTAAGGTGTAGTACACTGAATGCGTGGACCTGTTTTTTTATATTATTTAACAAATGAGGTTTGTAGTTTTAAATTGAATGGAACTTTTTGATCATGAGGGGAAAATTAAAAGCTAAAAGTTAATTAAGGTCCTTGATTTTTAAGAATCTGCCAGAAGTATTGGAATATATTTATTTGTTTGAATAGAACAAGGAAACCCAGGAAGCTTCCCTGGACTTTACAGTGGTACTGTAGCTGAATTTAGTAGAGCTGACACTGTTATTTTCCGAACTGATCTTTATGATTTAGTAACAGGCAGAAAGGTTCATCGTTACAAGAGAACTATCAAATATGATTCCAAATGGCTTGACAGTAAGTATATCTAAAGTACAATCCCTAAACAATAGATATCAGCTTGTGTTATGAACACTGCTTTTGGTGAGTTAAATATAATAATATTTTTATCAATCATCACTAAAAGATTCATCAGTGATTGGTTTATTTTGTATTTTTGTTGTCTTTGTGTTTGGGAAAAGACGTTTTTGATTTTTCTTAAAGAAAGCCTTATTGGTGAAAGATGTAAGGTTTTTTATTGAGTTCTAACACGTTTAATGGCCCAGCGTGGCCAGGTGGTTAAGGCACTCGACTCTTAATCCAAGGGTTGTGGATTCAAATCCCAATCACACCAAACGTGCTCTCCCTCTTAGCCATGGGGGCATTATAATGTGATGGTCAATCCCACTATTCGTTGGTAAAAGAGTAGCCCAAGAGTTGGTGGTGGATGGTGATGACTAGCTGCCTTCCCTCTAGTCTTACACTGCTAAATTAGGGATGGCTAGCGCAGATCACCCTCATGTAGCTTTTAGCAAAATTCCAAAAACAACAACAACACGTTTAATAATTTTCTCTCTCTTTTTTTAAGTTTACCTGGTGCCTTTTCTGTTACATTATTTTTTCTTAATTTGGTATATGTGCTTTTCTTACAGAATTTGGATGTGTGCTTTGAGAATTTATCACTATGAATAATTATATTTTCACTCACATAGCAAAGTACATATGTGTAATTAAACTCTGAGTATAAGCAAATGAAATGAGTTCCTATTAAATAATTAAGATGTTTCTGCATGACATTGTTTAGTTTAGTTCTAGTTACAAAAATAATTAATTAATAATTAATACTTTTATTCTGGTCTTTTGAGTAGCTAAAGTTTTGTGTTTGGTATTTTTAGAACCACAGTTTGTTGGCTCGTATGACATAGGAGACTATGTTTATTTCTTCTTCCGAGAAAATGCTATTGAATACATCAATTGTGGGAAGAACATTTTTTCACGTGTTGCAAGAGTGTGCAAGGTAAGTCCTCTTAAACTTTTCTACTTGATGTTGAAATTCACAAGATCTTTGTAAACATACAAGAAACATAATAATTATCCAACTATTTACTACATACAAGATATATCTAGAGAGAGTAACAACTATTTCTACTGTTAACTATAAAAATACTCAAAAAATGCAACCTTGACTCCACAATTTTTTCTTTGACATTTGCAACAACCATTTTAAATTATGCATCAATGAATTTCTCACTTTCAAAAATATAGGTCTAAGTGCTGAGGTCCTCTTTCTATCCCAATTTGTTTGTGTGTTTGGCTAGTTTCAAAAATTCAATTTTCTATTATAGTAATGAAAATAGTTGACATTCAGTGTGAACTTGACCTTTGACATGCACTTACTCAAAGTTAAATCAAATAGTTCTTGGGGGACACTCGATTTTTGTGGCAAATTTAGTTGAAACCAGATGAAAACTTTTCTAGCCATGTGGTAAACCTTCACTTTTACCTTTACCTTCATACCAAACTCTCTATTTTTGTGATGTAAAAAACTTATGTTGATATAGTTATTGTGCAGCTGCTTATCGTACTTACCATTTCCTACATAATCTACATTCTTCTGATGAATCATTAGCATTTCTTGGCTCAAATAGTCTCGTGCTCTCAGAATTCCATAGCATTACTATGCTTTGCATTCTGTTTGTGTTTTGCACAATATGTGTTGGCTTTTGACCTCACACATTTTAATCCCTCTTTCAAACGTTCTGTCTGCTGGTACTTTAAATCTAAATTCACTTAATGATAGTTAGATAGTCCTTTAAAGATACTAAATCTATCTAAGAAATTTAATTTATAGCATTCACACACATTCAGGAAACAGGATCCTACCATTGGAAAGAATAATTAGAATATTTTTTTTAGTAAGAAAAATGAGAAATGTTGTAATTTTCAATTAAAGAATTATTTATCCTTTATGGCCAATTAATTTCTACATAAGGAAAGCACTGAGTGTGATTTGTGAAGACAGAAGATTATTTTCCCTACCACATCATCCTTATTACTCATCTTAAACCTTTTGTAGGATTTTAAATACTGCAAATAAATGTATTTATTAATGTACTTGCATTGTAATTCTAAACATAAACATATTATGTGGTATGCTAAGAGTGAGTAATGGATATAGGTTGCATTAACAGATCAAAGTACCTATTTGAATTTATTTATTTTTTTCATTAGAGATGTTTCATTTTCAGGAAAATTAATAGAAGGGTTGATTATATATATAGAAATACTCCAAAACTAATTGTACTGTTAATGTATATACCTTTAAAGATGACCTCACTTTTGGTATCTTTACATACATGTGAAGTAGTACATATGTGAAATTCTTGTGAAAATCTCTATTTAGCCATTTGTTTACTTTGTTTTAGTGTATAAATATTTTTATTCACATAACTGAAATAAAATTATATTTTTAGTTCATGTAGTCCCAAGAGAGAGAGACATTTCTTGCTACATTGTTTAAATTTTTTTTTTTCTGAAAGATAGTTATCTTAATTATATTACCTAACTTCTTTATTATTCAATAAAAAAGTAAAGCTGAAATCCAGTATTACATATTGCAGACTTAAATATTTACAGTGAACTTATTTTTTGTAACATTTTTAGGCTTATTAGTTTTCCAATACTTTGCTGGCTTTCAGCATTTAAACTGTAACTTCCAAAATATTATGATCCATATGTAAATAGTTCTTTTTATATAATTGTTTTGTCTCTTCATTGAGTTTAACTGTCAAGTTCTGCTACTGAATGAAAAGTTTATTTGCTATTCACTTGAAGGAGATAAAAAATAGATGAGAAATACTATTTTTCTACATATCTCAAATTTTGAGCTGAATTGTACATTTCCTCTTGACTTTGTTGTGTTTTCAGCTCCTATTATGAAGTTATTAGCATCTGTCTGCATTCACAGATAAAATTTCTCAAATGTCGTGGCTGTTTGCGGTTCATGATAGTATTAAAACAAGAAATTGCAGAATTCTGTCCAGTGTGTTAACAAATTAATTAAGTTTGAACTGGAGAAATTCAAGCATAGTGACTTTACAATAACTTGTCTTCTCACACTAAGCTCAGTTTTTAAATGTTCATAGATGAATATATGCAAATGGATATGAGGTAGAAAACGTTATATACAAAATTTTCATAAGCTGTGAGGCCCGGCACGGTCAGGTGGGTCAAGACGTTCGACTCGTAATCTGAGGGTCGTGGGTTTGAATCCTCGTCACACCAAATATGCTCGCCTTTTCAGCCATGGGGGCATTATAATGTGACAGTCAATCCCACTATTCATTGGTAAAAGAGTAGCCCAAGAGTTGGCGGTAGGTGGTGATGACTAGCTGCCATCCCTCTAGTCTTACACTGCTAAATTAGGGATGGCTAGCCCAGATAGCCCTCAAGTAGCTTAGTGCAAAATTCAAAAACAAACATAAGCTGTGACTCAACTGTTGGAAGAAAGTATTCTTATGTATATAATTCATTACCTTTCATACATTTCATTGTTATTCCTTTCAGCGAGATACTGGTGGGAAAAACATTCTGAATAATAATTGGGCATCATTTCTGAAAGCTCGTTTGAACTGTTCAATACCAGGAGAATTTCCTTTTTACTTCAATGAAATACGTAAGTATGTTAATTTGTATAGGTTTCAAAAGTGCATTAAATAAGTTATCAGTCTTGTTTAATAAGCTATCTAAAGACAGGTTGTAAGAAGCTTACAAAACTCATTTATTGAATTATGTAAATTTAATTATTAAACAGGACAGTCAATAGTTGCTAGATTTACATGACACTATTTAGGGTACAGCCAGGGGGTCCAATGACCACTCAAGTATCCTAAAAATTTTCATAACAAAAATTTGACTTAGCAGTGTCGGTCCGCCATGACCAGGTGGGTTAAAGCGTTTGACTCGTAATGTGAGGGTTGCAGGTTTGAAAGCCCCTCGCACCAAACATGCTCGCCCTTTCAGCCGTGGGGTCATTATAATGTGACGGTCAGTCCCACTATTCGTTGGTAGAAGAGTAGTCCAAGAGTCGACTATGGGTGGTGAAGACTAGCTGCCTTCCCTGTAGTCTTACACTGCTAAATTAGGGACGGCTAGTGGAGATAGCCCTCGAGTAGCTTTGTGTGAAATTCTAAAACGAAAAACAAACAAGAATTAGCAGTGTGAATTGAAAATAAAATTATGCTGAATAATAGATCCATTGGTAATTAACTTTACTATTTAAATGTCATTTTAGTGTGTTTTTTATATTGCTAATGCTTATCAGTTGTCAACTGTTGTTATTTTGATTAATAAACTGGATTTTCTTGCAGAAGGGATTTACAAAGTACCAGATGATGACAGTAGATTCTATGCTGTCTTCACAACATCTATGTAAGTTTGACAAAGATAAATTTATTAAACCTATTTCTAGCTTTGTTTAATTTTACTTTTAATTTTCATGAAGAGCTGCAGTCAGAAAATACATTTTATTGGATACTCAAAAGATGACCCCCAATATCAAAGCAATATGCTTGTGGACTTAAGATGTCAGAATTCAGGTTTCAATAACCATGGTGGGAAGAGCACAAATAACCCATTGTGTTTATTTACAAACAGCGGCAACTCCAAAAACTCAAATTATATTTATTTTACTCAGAACATATGTTTCTATTTTTGTAAATTTTTATTCTAAATGTTTACAGAGTGTTTTTATCACAGCTTGTAACAATACACTTCTTTACCACTAAAGAACCCAACCCTGTGGTATTTTGTACACAACTTTGAAGGACATAACACTTCCATGTATATGTCTGTTAAAGAAAAGAAACCACATAGATAAAAAAGTGCATTTCTTTTTTTTCCTTTTCACTTCCTTTTATTTACTGCACCATTTATTTCACACTTTACCCCTTTTTCTGATGGATTACAAAAAGTATCCACAGACTTAATAAGAAAGATTTTTTTTCAAAAGATTTCATTATCTGGTGGAATAATAATCCCCAGCCTTGCCAATAATCTTGGCTCCACTACCATAGTTTATGTCTGTATAATTTAAATTTTTGTTATTCTCCACTTATGAGATTACTTATGTTTCAACCTCGTACTTTAAGCACTTTTTTGTCAAATTAATTACTTACATTAAGAGCCTTAAGACAAATTTGGTCTATTTGTTTTTGTAAACGTTTCTTTGCACTTGTAATTTCTTTATTGCAATAAATTAAGGGTGTATTACTGTTTAGTTAAAAGTACAGGTTCAAATATATTTAACTCAAAATCTTTTTTGAAACTGAAGTTTCATTTATGTAAAATAATTTGTATGTGTATAGAAATTCCTGGTGTTATAAAAATACAAAAAAGTAATGTTAGCTTTTAAAAATACAACTTTTTAAGGTAATCTGTGGTATCCTATCCATTTTTTATACACCTAATCTATCCTGCTTATAAGATATCAGGATATTCAAATAATTAAAACTTCAGTATAACAACTTATTCCAGGAATGGACTAATAGGATCAGCCATTTGTACCTTCAGTCTGGAGGCTATTCAGGAAGTCTTCAATGGAAAGTTCAAAGAACAAGCCACATCCTCTTCTGCTTGGCTGTCTGTATTGACTAGTAAAGTACCAGAACCCCGCCCTGGACTGTGTGTTAATGACACCCAGACCCTTCCTGACTCTGTACTGACTTTCATACAAGGCCATCCACTCATGGATTCTGCTGTTCCTCATGATAATGGAAGACCAGTTTTTTATAAGCGTGATATTATTTTGACAAGCATAGTGGTAAACAAGATAGAAGTGGATGGAGTTCCATATTTTATCTATTATGCTGGCTGTAGTAAGTAAAGATGTTGTTGTATCATTTGGGTCTCAGTCTAGCAAGAAGTTAACTGCACTCCTATTGAATGTACTAAATAGTTGATTTGAAGATCCACCCATTATTATTTTTCTATATTGTATCTATTAAGCATTTGATGCCCAGAGATATTACAATGTTTTTTAATGAGAGTCAAATAGTTAGCTCAATAGAGGGGTGCAGCTGTTACATCATCTTCATGTAGGGTATCTAGTAAGTCACTTGAGTTATACTTCTATCATGATTTTCAGTGAATCTATGAAACAGTTGACTTACAACACCATTTACATTGGGTTTATACATTTGCTTTTGATTACTGAGTAACTGACTTTCATGTTGTGTTTAAAGTAGATTTTCTGTGTTGATTACTGAGTAACTGACTTCCATGTTCTGTTTAAAATAGATCTTCTGCTGCTATAATTGACTTCAGGTGTTTATTGTACTGCCTATATAGAGCAGTGAAATTGTTCATTTGTTTAATTACATTGTGTTTTATGCAAGCTTTAGTGGCAATTAACTTAATGACTTTGAACTTTGTTTCACTGCTCCGGCTTTAGTGAACAGTCGACTCTTTGAGTTTTATGTATCATGAATGTAGTATATTTTATCATGAAATACTGAACCATGCAGTCATTAAAATGTCATATTTCATTCTGGTATTCCATTATTTGAAAGGAAAAATGTGCTGTTTGTTTGTTCACATAATACTTTTGGATATTACTTTAATATATTTCTCAATATTTCTCAAGCATGAATTAAGAGAAAAACTGAAAGCTAGAGATATAATTCAATGCTTGATATATTTTCCAGCTCTCTTATTAAAGTGAAACAGTTAAAAGATTTTTATTATGTTCCACGCTTAAGTTAAATACCAGTTAAAGTTATATATTATTGTATATTAAAACTGTTAACTACTAGCTTAAACTGCAGGTTATCCACTGATAGTTAAGATTAAAAATACATCTATATCAAGATATCACATACAGTTCATTGAAACTTCTAATACATCTGTGGATTGGTTCAATAAAGCTTTTCACTACAAATGGACACCATACAAATGTATGTGCATATCTGAAACTATTCCTGTTAGTTATTGGCAGAAATTATTATATGTTTATAGTAAACGCAGTTTGAAACTATGGGCTGATACTTTAGCATTGTATATATATTCCTTAGGATCATAGGCTGGAATACAGGTGGTGAATATGTGGAACCTAATCTCCTTAATCTAAGGATGTATGAAAGTCATAAATGTGTTTAAGTATATCACATTTCTCGTAGGTCTCCTTTTGTTATATGACATATTATAAAAGCATGAAGAAAATGCCATTTGAGAAATCTACATGAAATGAACTATTTTGAAAAGCAATTTATGAAAAATTTAGAAACATTTTTGTGATTTAATCAGAGCATTTTCACTTGTAAGTTGTTTCTTGAAAAATGACTGAATATCAGAGTATATGTCACCAAAGTTTTTATAATACACTATATTCTGTGTTTTATTGAATTAAAATGTTTGCTATTTTAAAGTTTCAGTGGTTATATTAAATAAGTGTAACCACAGTTTATTTGAATGATTTGTTTTGTTTAAATTTGCAGCCAAAGGCTTGGTTTACAAGCTAGTGGAGTGGTATGATAGAATTGGAGAAGCACACTCAAATTTGATTGATGTATTTGAAGCAACAGTGCCAGAACCAGTAAGAGCCATGGAAGTATCTAGCAAGGTGTGTTTATGTATAAATCATATGAACAAAAATTCTAAAAAGAAATTCATTACTGCATTATATAAATGTATTATAACTGTATTTTCCTGGTGTAAACAAAACACTACAGTTTCTTTTGATGTGGAATTCTATGTCACAGTCTTGAACATGCTAATGTAAATGCTAAGGTACTTTTAATATTTGAACTATGTTTCTCCTTTAAACCTTGACAGGCTTAATTTTAAGATTAATAATAACCAAAAAAAAAAACGTATGGGACATCTGGTATATATTTAAAAAAATTGAATATTTTTTGTTTTGATACAAACAAATTATGGCATATTAAATATTCTGCACCTTGTTCTTCCAGAAGGTAATTACTATGACCTATTAAATAAGTACCCTCTGTTATTCCTAACACTTGCTTTAAAATAATGATATTTACAATATTGTGCAAAAGTGTTGGGACAAAACAGTATATTGTCATTCCTTCCACTTTATGAGGCTAATTCTTCCATACCATTACAGAATGTATATTTCAACACTATGGTAATGCTTCAATGATACCTGTTGGCAACTGAATGAACCAGGATGAGAATACTTATAATTCTGTAGAATTCTCATATACTCATGAGAGTTCTGCTTGAATGAACATAATGATGAAGTTTAGGATCTGAAGTAATTGCCCTGATAACCCCTTCCCCCATGCAGTGTCTTAACTATTTAGAAAGAAGCTAGCAAGTTGCAAGCATGTGGTATTGGTATATGCTAAAAGAAATCAATTTATTAGCATTCCACAAATAAACTTGAATAAAAACAGTTTAACACTATATAATGAATTTTGTTGTCATGCTAAACAAAACATGGTCAATAGAGTATAGGGTTCATATAAAAGCTTTACATAATGCTAATTGGACTCTTCAACAAATTGCTACAAACTTGAAATGTTCCCCAGACACTGTCAAGTACACCCTAGATTGTGAGACTGAGTCAGGTAAATTTGAAAATAGGAAAGGAAGAAGCAGAACACCTAAAGTCAATGATACTGGTGTTAAGTATCTTTATTTATGCAGCCTTCAGGAGAGGAGGAAGACTGCCACTGATCTCAAGCATGAGATAAACAACTGTGTACCAAATGAGGGAAAAGTTTCCAGATTTACACTATCAAGAAGTCTCAACAAGAATGGAATATTTGGACATGAAGCAGCTAAAAAATAAAGCTTTTACTTTGACCTCCAGATAATGTCAAGGGATTGAAATTTGCTAAAAAGTAAAAAATTAGACTGTTCATGATTGGAAAAGGTTGTTATGGATGGATGAATCCATGTTTGAAATATCTGGTTTAAAATGAAGATTTTACATCCTGCAGAAGAAAGAAACCACAATATATAGCACCTACCATGAAGCATATGGGAGGTGGCATGATAGTTTGAAGTTGTTTTTCTGTTGAGGTAAGAGGAGACATTTGTGAAATAGATGGAACAGTGGACCAAGACAGCTCAAGTACCATCAGATACTGATCTACCACAGTATACCTAGTGGTTTGCATATTATTGGTAAAGGATTCTACTACTAAGAAGATAATGACCCCAAACACTCGTCCAACCTATACAAAAATTATTTAGCTAAGAAAAAAGCTGCTGGAGTCATTCAAATAATGTAATGGCTCCCACAGAGTCCTGATCTAAACCCAATTGAGGAGATCAGAGAGTTGGTAGGTCCAAAACTTGATGAATCAAAATTCACTTTCAAAGAAACTTTATAGAGTGTATTAGAGACATTTGGAGTAAAATTCTGAAGGATACTTTGATTAAGTATCTTGCAACAAAGACTGTTTGCAGTTATTAAAGCAAAAGGAATACACACAAAATATTAACTGTTTGCTGAACTCAAGCACTTTCACTGAGTTTCTGTTGTAATAAATAGGAATATTAATAACAATTTGATATTTCACCTATGATTTTTTATTTTGTCCTAACACTTTTGCACAGTACTGTATGTATCCTGATAGATCTGTAATTCAAGTTAAGCAACAGAAAATTCTTATAATTAATACTTTATAAATATGAGAAACATAACTGAGGATATAACAAGTTTTCCATGAAGACAGTAATATCATGATCATTCAATATATTACTCTTTATTATAATAAGTTTATATATATATATATATATAAGCTTCATAGCTTATATAAGGGATTTTTTTTCAGGAAAATAATAAATACAAGGTTGCAATGCAAATTTAGAAATGCTAGAAAAATATAAATTTCTGTTGAACGAAAAAGTGTTGTTTATCCAGAATAATTCTTTAGTTCTATATGTTTATTTTTTTTTTGTTGGTGTCTTTCCTTCTGATTGCTATAATATATTTATTCTAGCACAACTCTTTATATGTAACATCAGATAGTGTTGTTCGGCAGTTTGACTTAATAATGTGCAGGGGTCGCTATGAAAACTGTTTACAATGTGCTCAAGACCCATACTGTGGCTGGGACAAGGAACGCAATGAATGTCGATCCTATGTGAGAGGGTGAGTGCTCGGACATATCCATACTTCATCCTTGATTAAATACTTTGTAGGTGTTTATATGTCTAGTGTGCTTTTACTTATGACTTTAATTAACTTAGCTCTCTGATATGAAACTCTTAGGATATGGGATGGTCCTGTGACAAAGTTCTAGATTTCAGACCCAAGTTCAAATCTGCATGATGTCACCAAGTACTTCCAACACTTTAAACTTTGAGTGCTTTGTTAGAGTGGGAGTTAATACCTTAACATGAAATAACGAAAAAAGTATTCAAAATAACTAAAAATACATGTCTGTGACAAAAACTTAATATCAGTTTTCAATGTTTCAGGCAAAAGCCCTTCATCAGGCAGTTTTAAACTGTGTTACCTTTAAATGTTCTTATAATTTCTAAGGCATAAATTAAATCAACATGTTTGAGAGCTATTACCACAGACATTACTGACTGTGATTTTAAGGTGACAACTCGGACTGAGAATATATGTATACACATACACACACATATTTGTATTACACTGACTACTTGGGCCTGGCATGGCCAAGTGGATAAGGCACTCGATTCATAATCCGAGGGTTCCAAGTTTGAATCCCCATCACACCAAACATGCTCTCCCTTTCAGCTGTGGGGGCATTATAATGTCACAGTCAATCCCACTAACTGTTGATAAAAGAATAACCCAAGAGTTGGTGGTAGGTGGTGATGACTACCTGCCTTCACTCTAGTCTTACACTGCTAAATTAGGGATGGTTAGCACAGATAGCCCTCTTGTAGTTTTACACGAAATTCAAACCAAACCACTGACTATTTTATCACATTTCCAAATCTAATTGTTTCATCAGGTATGTGATATCACAGGAGACAAACTACATAGTTTATTTCTATAAGCCATATATATTCATAGATTATCATAGTAAAATTTTATTTCAGTTAAATAACACCCTTTTTCTCCTCTTTAGACTCCTACAAGATGTCACCAATGCCACTCCTCAGATTTGTGAAAATTGTAAGTGGGACCTATTACTAGTTGATTTTTACATTTTCAAACTTACTTATTTCTAATTAATAAATACTAAACTCACCATATTATTTTCTGACTGAGAAACTTAACTGACAAGAACATATTGAGTAAACATCACTCATCCAACATGTCACTAAGAAGTTAAATATTTCTTCCTCTGTTGGTAATAATAAAGAACCTTTCTAATAATTATAGGATAATAAGGTTTTTTGAAGAAGCTTTAATTTTATTTGAATTCCTTATTCAGTTTTTAACACAAAGAGCAATATTTTTACATAACATTAATTACTTACCAGTTTCTGGTAGCAGTATGAAGGCAGTGATATTATTTGTTTATCAAAAATACACTGTGTATAACTGCTCAGACCTCTTGGTAGACACAAAGGAAAATTACTTTCTATATAAACGCTAATATACTAAGTACAGGTTTTTTCTACAGCTTCCTGCAGTGTATTTTATATATTGTTTTTAAATGCAGCATGAGAAAGTTGTGTTTTTCATAATATTTCATAGAAATTTTGTTCAAATCTTCATAAACTGGTTATAATTTATTTCAACAATAGGCCACTGCAAATCTGTCAACATTTAATAACTTTAGCAGTACAACATGCATTACATCAATGTTTTATGTTCATGGCCAAAGTAATTTTGTTCTGCATTTATTGTAACCAATATTTATAAAAAAACAAGCAGAAATCAAGTTTAAATCAGTGTGTCTTTATGTCAACAGTTCACTATTTGATTACAATTCATTTAGTGAATTTATTGTTGTACGTAAATGTATGCAATGACAGAAAACATAATGTCAGGAACACATATGTCCTATAAATAAAATACACCCATCTTTTTTTTTGTTTAACATGCAGGTGAGAAAAAAAAGATTCTTCATGTGTACTGGGGACAGAGTGTACATCTTGGTTGTACAATCCACTCTCACGAGATGGATAAATTAAGTATTGGAAAACTTCAGTGGATTCATTATAGTCATGAGAAAGGCACTCGTCTGATCAAACCTCATCGAAATAAATATCTTTTAACTTCAGACCATGGACTGGTAATTATGTCAGTGACTGGTCATGATAGTGGACACTATGAGTGCAAACTGAAGAATAACATTTTGTGTAATTACAATGTGACAGTTGATTCCAGTAAGTGCTGTTTTTAAAATTTGTTATAGCTGTATAAATATAAAAGTAAAGCACGTTTTACATGCTCATTAATTACCATGTTATAAAAGTGTGTTTTAGTAATCATGGAAACAAAGTTTTCTTTAAATTAGGGCCCAGCATGGCTGGGTGGTTAAGGCACTCAACTCATAATCCTAGGGTCACTGGTTCAAATCCCCACCACACCAAACATGCTCGCCCTTTCAACTGTGGGGGCATTATAATGTGATGGTCAATCACACTATTTGTTGATAAAAGAGTTGGCGGTGGGTGGTGATCACTAGTGGCCTTCCCTCTAGTCTTACACTGCTAAATTAGGGACAGCTAGTGCAGATAGCCCTCGTATAGCTTTGCGCAAAATTCAAAACAAATCAATTTAAATCAATAGATTTTCATTATTTTAAACATATTGTTCATTATAGATAAATTACTTAATAAGTGAGTGAAGATTAATTAAATAAACTTTTAATCAATTGTTTTTAGAGTTATTGGAATTATAAGTTGACACATGAAAATCTTACTAAGCTAGCCTAATTCATCATATTCTCCCAGCATCCAAGTTCTTATATTTACTAAACAGAAGTGCAAATGAATAATATATCTATCTACTGTATTTTAACAGAGACTTGCAGTGCCCCATCAGAAAATGATTACAAGAAAATATACTCAGACTGGTGTCATGAATTTGAAAAATACAAAATGGCTATGAAAACATGGCAGAACAAACAAGCTGTAAGCATTCATGTTGATGTATATACATGATTATATCTCTAATCATTCCCTGATGATTTTATTGATTTAATATGCAAATTTGTTGAGTAATTACTTAAAATTTGTTATTTATATGAATATATAAAATTAATTTTTTACTTATTTTATTAATTATTATGGTGCTAGATCAATTAACATAATGTTTGGGTCAATCTCAGCTGCTCCATTATCTAAACTAAACCTGTTAATAAATAAATTAAAAAATAAAATATTAATAAATAAATGAAAATTTAAAACCAGCTTTTATTATTCATATACTTAACAAGTTGTCTTTTAAAATCACATAAATTTACTGCTTCCACAACATCTGAAAGTCCAACCACTCTGTTAGAGAAATAAAGCTGTCTTCAACATCCATGTGTTATTTAACCAATAAAATACCAACAAATAGGGGCATTGATTTTTTACACCCGATGGGGGGATGATTTTTTCAACCACTTATGTGGACTGTTCAATTTGCAAATTGGTAATCTCTGATTACGTGAACCTAAAAGCTGTAAACATGCAGTCACAGAGTAATCTTGTTGCCACGATACTTGCATGTATACTTAGGCCTACTGACTGATACAAACTATTGCTTAGATCAAAAAGCTTAGAAGCACGCCTACATTAAAGATGTACATTTCAGCTACTAAAAAAGCCTACATCTAGACCTGATTATGTAATTCGATTGGTAAAAACACAAGAATCACAAAAACAAACAAACAATTATTTGTAGGCCTGTGATGCAATAAAACAATTCAACAGACCAAACTGTAGGTGGGGGATAATTGTATGCACCATACCCCTTACCTAAAATGAAAGGGGAGATGTATACCCTCCATCCCCCCAGGATCTATGCCCCTGCCAACAAATATATATGAATTAACAGGAAAATTATGGTGCATAGATTTAAATACAAACTTAATTGGCTGAAATATTTAACATAAGTTTTTAGATCTAGTATCTGTCAATTAAATAAACTTAGTCAGTTTAAGGCAGTTGCAAAATATTTTTCCACTTTATATTTGTTCTATTACACCTCATAACCAGATGAAGTGTATTACTCAAAACATTTTGTATAATACACTAATTCAACAAATTATGTGTCTTTTATTTCCTGTATTTGTTTATTATTTTATTTGAAGACATATATATATTTAAAGAGAAGGGGATACAGGATTACTTTCAAGTGATGCATGTTTTACTTCACCGTATTTAATGGTGCTCACACAATATTAATTGAGACCAAACAAAGAGAAAATAAGAACTAGTGGAAGATATCATGAATATCTTTCAATTATATCAACTTAATGAAATTGAGAAACTTGCAAACTATTTATCCACATAAAAACAACTCTAAAAATTAGATGAAATGCTATTGCTGGAAGCTTCATCAATAAAACATTAATTTGTCAAACTGTGTGTATTTATTTTTTTTTGAAGAATCTAAGACCCAGGATTGCTTTTTAACTATTAACGAAATATATACAAGGTAATTATAATTCCAAATTTACTGCATGTATTTTTACAAATTTTTACAAGCTTTTACTTAAATGTACAGGCCTGTTGCACACAAAATAGCAGATGTTTTGCAAAAGTATTTGAACTCGTGTCCATAAATTAAGAACATCAGTCTTACATAGATTGACAGGTGAGAGTACATGGTGGTATTCGTGTGAAAAATATAAATACCTTTATCTTACTTGCATAATGCATTTGCTCAACCTTTGGAACCTCCAAACCAACATTTGTCTCAGGATCGTTTTACGTTGGCTCTGAGGTTTACTCTCCTCTATGGCCACGAAATCAAGAGTCTCGGGTAGATTGAATATTTGATAATGTTGACATTAAATACACAATATCATGTTAAATAGCACTCTGTAAAAGGTTATGGCATGGGCAGTCTGAACCACACTCATGCACGTTTAATTCCAAATTAATGTTCTCTACAAGCTCAACTCTCGTAGATTTTACCAAGGTTCTTAACTCATTGGAGTTTGATAGCAGCAGTACTGTTAAAATACCTTAAAAACGAGTTTTTTCATTATTCTGACCTTTGTTACTTACTGTGTACCATTGTCAAAGTATGAATTTGTGAATAAATTATAAGAGTTATTTATACAATGATAGATGTAATTCAAGTTATTTATTGTTATTTTCCAGAAATGTCAAAGGTCACATCCAAATGACGTTACCTATCAAAGAACTCCATCTCTATGAAGAAAGACTTTATTGTTTTTATTGGTAGTGTTTAGATCTAGATGTTACATGAACTGTGCTAGCAGCTACAGGGTCTTGTACAGTGTCTATCTTGTAACTGTGATGAGCTGTGTACGTATTTGTGCATTCTTGGAACTTTTTTTTCGAGGACTTTACTAATAGTCTTCTTTGTAAAGTCTCATTGTTTATATTCAATGAGAAATCCAGCTCAAAGTTATTTAATTTACTATGGCATTAAATCAATTTTGATATTAACCAGAAAATGTTGCCAAACATGCAAGATAGAAGAGTGATACTGAAGTCCCAGAGTGCTGATACTGCAATCTCTTTTTGCTTTTCAGATATATCTTCTTGAACCAACAAAAATGGTTTTCATTTGCTATCTTAAGGATAGGGTTAACTTGACTAGTAAATTTAATCACTGTAGACCCATATTTTATTTTAATTTTGTAGGATTAAGATGGCAGTGGCTTAATATTAAAAACAAATGACAAATATATTTTGAATAAAGCAGTTATGATTTTTAATTAAAATATAGAAGTAACATAAATATGCCATTTTCTTTGTTAGAATGACAGTGTTTAAAATACACTAAAAACTAGGAAGTAAATATCTTTTGAAATATTATCATAATATTTTGATTTACTAAAATCTGGGAAATAAATGTTGTTCGAAATATAAAAATAGTATTTCTATTATGAGAAATTTGATGTAGCTATCAGTTTCTGTGAAAACCACTATTTGAATAAAGAGTAGGACCTGGTTTAGCTATTATGGTCAGCAACAAGTTATAACAGTGTTTGAATCAAAAGGATAGCTTTGTTTAGTTATTATTGTAAGAAACAAGTTACAATATTGTTTGAATCAAGAGGAAAGCTTTGTTTAGTTATTATTATCAAAAACAAGTTACAATATTATTTGAATCAAGAGCAAAGCTTTGTTTATTTATTATTGTCAGTAACAAGTTACAATATTATTTGAATCAAGAGGAAAGCTTTGTTTAGTTATTATTGTCAGAAACAAGTTATAATAGTGCTAACATTTTCTGCTTTTGTGGTCATTCTGTACAAAAAGTAATCGTAGTTTTTGGATCACTAAGATAGCACCTGTTATTGTTATGAGAACACCTATCATTTTCTCTGTAGATTTGCTCTAATGACTGGGCCATCAGAAGAAGTCTGCTGTACTAGGTTTTTTTCTCTTATGTTCATTTACTAAAACAAAACATATTTTCATTGCCATTCTGTGGTGAAAGTAACCAACTAATTTGTACCCATAAGCATAAGAGAAACCTGATCTTGCTGCCATGCAGTTTGTATTAATAATAGAATTCTGTTGCAGTTATGTTTCATTCACAGTTACTTTGCAGTTTATATTAAAAAGAGAAACCTGTTCTAATGACCAAATAGATGTTACAACTGACAGTTGCAACATGATTTGAATCAGTAAAACATACTTCCTGTAGTTACCATTTCATTATAAGTTACCATACAGTTTCTACTAATGAGGGAACCTGCTATAGTTAGTTACCACTTTACCTGATGAATTATTATAATGCTAGTTTCCATTTGTCTATGTTTGGATGAAAAAAAGCTTTATTTGTAATTTTTATGTAGATAAAGTCACTATAGTATTTGGATAAGAGGAAATAACAAAGTATGTGTACTGTATTTGGAAGTTATCTTCTGAACATATCAATAAGAGAAGCAGGTGTTTATTACCATCTTTATGTACTAAGTGATTGAATAATTAAGAAATGCTTCACAACCCTTATTTTCCAGAACCTGAATCTTACTTGTGTGAAGATTACTAACTTCAGAAAGAAACACTGATTATAAAGGAACATCTCGCAACATTTCCCATAATGCTTCAATTAAAAAATACTTCACTCACCTTTGTATTTATTCCTTTAAGTCAAAAAGGTGTGTATGTGAAAGTAATACTGAATATTCCGTACAGTGTACGTGTTGTTGCAGTTGTATTTGTATATTAATGAATTGCCAAAGAGTCTTCAGATTCCGAGGAACATAATTTATTAGTTTTGAGACTTATAAAGCAACCATCAGTATAACTTACAAAGTGGCACATACAATACAGAGAAAAAATTAGATCTTGTAACATATAAGAGAGATAAAGAGTCACAAAGGATTCTCACCACATTAATTATGGATCAGTATGAAAAGGACCTTTGTGTCTTATGATGAAATCACTGACAAGTAAAAGTGATTGAACAGTGGAAAAAAATAGAAAGAAATCCTTGAGAAATAAAACAAAGTATCTTGCAGAAATTTTGTGGAAAATAAAAAAATAGAAGATGATGAGATTGAAGAATGATAGAATTTGATTCACAGGAAGTTTGACCCTTGAAAGTACATGACATAAGAAAAACAATGAGACAAAAGTAACTTACAGAATGTCTGAAGCCATGAAAGATGGTAGAACTGAAAACTTTAAAATATGTAAAAATACCAGCTTGAAGCATCGAAATATGAGCCAAAGAAAACAACACCGACATAAAATAAATGCTCCATAAAACTCTTGCAATGTTTAATACATGATGTAAAGAAAGAATGAAACCTTATTTTAAAAAGAAAAAGGCAGAATAACAGTTAATAGATTTGTGATATCAAGTCTCAGATATTTAATTAATAGTTAATATATTTGTGATATTAAGTCTCAGTTATTTAATTAATAGTGACACTGATGACTTATGAAGTTGTAAAACAGAAAAATTCTTACACTTTGTTTGTATATTGTTTAACTCACTACTGCAATATTATTTTTTTTAAATAAATCCAATTTGGTTTTTCTGGTAATTTGAATTCAACCATTGATATGGTCAGTTATTAAAGATCCTAAAAAAGCATTTAAAACTCTATACTTATTCATAATGTTTTATCTCAGGCACATAAATAACTGTGAGAACTAGTCTTATGTTAGGCTACCTCTTTATATCAATAAGACCTGGCTAGAAAGTAGTTATAAAACAAGGTCATGATTGTATATTATAAGAACTAAAGGTAACTTCTTATTCAAAGTGTTTATGCTATGAAATGTTTTCAGTTACTAATATTTGTGCATTTTTTTCTATGATAAATATCATAATAATCTTTCCAAATAACAGTTTTTATTGTTCAATCAATGTAACTAAACTTCACTGATAGAACAAGTTTATTAGTCTTGTGTGTTGTATCTTAGTTCTTAGATGCACCACCCCCAATTTCAACTTACAATTTTACCATTCTAAATTGAGTTTTTATCCAAAATAATGCTTTGTTATAAACAGATAAATTATGAGATTAATTCTACAGCTCAGGGTAAAGAATTAAAAAGGTAAGAGACCAAGGCAAAAATAAAAGGTCATGTGCATTGGTCATTAAAACTATTCATTTTCAAATTAATTCCATATTTTCTAGCATATCTTAGCCCCAGTGAATTAAAACAGGCACATGTGGCCATGTTAATTGTGAATCTTTTCTAGGAAAGAATGCTCTGAACCCTTTAATTTCTACCTGCATTCAATATGTGTATTTCTGAAAACCATAATTCACTTTCAGCTTTATCCTTCCAGACACTTTTTGCTTGCAGTATCTACATGTAATAATTGACAGAAAACAGTTCACATTTTTAATTCAGGATTAGAAATTGCAAGATTGTATAATCTCTGAATTATATTCTCTAACAATTGCAGAATACAATCTCAAAACTAAGAAGAGAATCATGAGTACCAATATTATAAATATTGCCTGAAACTTTAACTCTTAACTTATGGAGGTCTAGTATAATTTTTGAAGGGTGGCTAAAAACTGAAAGAATTATACAGGTCCTGTGGAGTACAACAAAGAATTATACAGGTCCTGTGGAGTACAACAAAGAATATTACAGGTCCTGTGGAGTACAACAAAGAATTATACAGGTCCTGTGAAGTACAACAAAGAATTATACAGGTCCTGTGAAGTACAACAAAGAATTATACAGGTCCTGTAGAGTACAACAAAGAATTATACAGGTCCTGTGGAGTACAACAAAGAATTATACAGGTCACGTGGAGTACAACAAAGCACCCAACGCTTTATTCTCTTTATTTTGATATGGATCAAATATTATTAAATATGAGTATAATTTGTATTCTTACCACGCAGTTTTTATCACAGGTTTTAACTATCATGTGATATAACTTTGTCACAGTAAAATCAATACACTCTGTAGCTGCTGAAGTTACTACAGATCACAAAGATTTTCTGTAAGATTTTAAGATCTAATAATATAATAATGACTTTAGCATGTTTCATAATAAAATACATTTCTTTAAATAATCTAATCTCTTTCATTATGTTTCTGCAACCGTAAAATAATTGTGGCCTATAAAAACTGAACAAAATTTCTATCTGAATTTAAAACAGTATGTATATATATTCCATGCAAAAAATAGCTCCCTGTAGTTTTTAAATGTAATACAAATTACTTTCTAACAAAGTGATAAAGAAAAAAATGGTGTTTTTTGTAAAAGCTGCTGTAATTTCAAATCCAAAAATAACATGACTGACATAATTGTGTGTGTATATCTATATATGTATATAAACAATAACTGTTTTTATTTATATTTTACACTGAATCACAAATTTTTTGTTGTATTTTAATCTATATAGAGAACAAATCTTGGATTAAATGCACCAATTAATGTAACTTTCTTGTAAAAATGAGGTTCTTACAACACACAGCAGATGCTGTACAAAATCAGGGTATCCTAAGCCCAAAATAATGTGCTAGAATTATTGGGCTTTTGTCTTTTTTTTTTTTTTTTTTTAATATACATTCCTGTTGAGTTTATGAAGCAATCATACTGCCTCAGAGTAATGATGTATGGTGAGGTTAATGTGTTGATTTGTCACCTCTGAAATTATATATATATGTAGGTGTATTGTGTCTTTATGTGACCTAAAATTAACTAAATGATAAATGAAGAAGTACATCTTGTGAATTCTTGTTTTGTAATGTTTTTACTGTAAAATATTTTGTACAGTAAAACTGTTTTCTTTTCATTACTCATGATTTCAGAAATCTTTGTACTCGTGGAATAATTTAATTAAAAAGTTCAAATACAGTCTTTAATTTTTTTTTCACTGTTAATTATGACATACAAGCCACAATATACATTTCAACCATCAAAATTTTCTAGAAGAAAAGCAAGTTCATGCTGACATTGAAAGAGTAGAGCTGAAATTTGAATATATTTTAAAAGCATTGAATATTCTTAACAATTTATTATCATAGGCAATATACTGCTTATTACAACCCATGAAATATGGACACCTTCCTATCCAACTGAATTAACTTTTCTGAAATAACTGATATTTGTCAAGAAAGAAAAATGTCATGTCTGGGTCCTACTTTAATTGTAATGATTGCTGCATCTTTTCCCATTTTCATTTTGATCTATTGTACACATTAGCAGTGTCTAAAGATGTCTTAGGGTTATTATATTGAACTTGTATCAGAAAATCTAGCTGGCTATTTCATGGTTTCTACAGTTTCTTATTAGGAAACTACAGAAGTCATGAAATAGTCCTAAATATGATACTAAAGAAAGTTAACTCTTGTGAGAGATTATACAATATCATATTAACATACTGTTGGGCACAAAACCCACCATTCAGAAAC
This sequence comes from Tachypleus tridentatus, assembly GCF_004210375.1. Taxonomy (NCBI): domain Eukaryota; kingdom Metazoa; phylum Arthropoda; class Merostomata; order Xiphosura; family Limulidae; genus Tachypleus; species Tachypleus tridentatus. The sequence goes on from NC_134835.1 coordinate 35,365,956, forward strand.
ACAAACAAACCTGTAAGTTCATTAACACCGATCTATCCTTACAACATATTTGGATTGCCACTGAAAAGACCACATTCAGCAATGTTGCACGAAACACATCATTCATTTCTGGCTCTCAAAACTTAATTGTTTTGATCACTGATGCAGACATGAAATCTTAACTCTGTGAAAAATATGAGCATCCAGTAGCATTATGTTAATTCTAGTAATTTTCATGAAATTTAATGAGCCATTAAGTGCTGTTAAAATATCTTGAGGCTGAAGCATATCTGTTGTTTAATGTACTTCTCCCGAATGGTCATTGTGAATCACTTCAGTTCAAACAGTACCTCCAATTCTAGTCTTAAAAGTCCATAAGCAAGAAACTGTAAATTATTAACTGCCAAGTTGTGCAAAATAGTGGTCATTGCATAGTGTAACTTCCACAATTTTGTCCAGGTTGTCAAGTATACAGGTCAGTTGCCTTCCCCACTGTAAACCAAAAGCAAAATGTTTTGCCATTTGTCTGTCTCATTTCAAACATATGAATACCTTTAACAGTCTGTGCAATTCTATAAAAAAACTTCTGTCATCATCGGTAACTGTTATACAATTAAATTGGAACAGAAACACAAAATTATGGTTAAATCTAAATATGAAGTATGGATCCTGCCTTTCCAGAGTTGGTATCATATGAAATGTACCAAAACAAGTTTGCTCTCCTTTATCAGGGTGGGTAACATATGCATATAGCATGTGAATTGTATTTAGGTGCAAGTTTTAGGACTATTTTAAGAGTGTTCCTCTAAGTTTTTTAAAGTAAATAATTTTCACAGCAACATTTGAGATTAACAATAATATGGTTATTACTTCATATTCATATCTCTTAATAAACATAGAGGTAGTTTATATCAGGCAACAAAATTTGCTAAAGCAACTTCAGTTAAAGCTTAATCTAACAATTGTACATCAGTATCACAGAACTAGACTTGCAATAATAATTTAGAATAACAGCTTACATTAAACTTTCTTGCAATGATTATGTTCTAGTGGGATGAACCTAGATAACCTGCCACCACTTGCTTAAATTTAGGTATGTTGAAGCAAACATCAATTAACGAATAAAATCCATGTAGACCACATGTAGATGAGAACATAAGACCAAGACAACTATCAAGGTGATATTGAATGATGATAGTGTAGGCTTACACTCAAAAGAACTTGGAGCCATTTGCTTGTCAGTCTCAGTGTGTGTGTGTGTTTGAAATTAAGCACAAAGCTACACAATGGTCTATCTGTGCCCTGTTCATCCTGGGTGTCAAACCTCGGTTTTTAGCACTTTAAGTCCGAAAACATACTGCTGTGCTACTGGGGGCTCACCTTACGTTAAATATCTTTTTATCCAATGTATTATGATTGTTCTTTGCTCAATGGCAAGTTCTAACTCAACTATATATTGTGCAAAGCTTTGAATCCTCATGGTATAAACTTATTAAAGTGTATGTTATACAAATTACAGTCATATGTTTGAGTAGGTAATGAAGTTTAACCAACGATTGTGATTCTTTTGTCCCTTTGTTAAAAAAAATTTTTTATAAACACAAGAAAGAATAAGTGAAAATAGTTCTTGTGACATAAAATTTGCACATTTTTCTTTTTACAGCGCCTAAAACTAAATATTATATTAATTGGAAATTTGTTTTTATATTTGCGATAATAATAAACAGGGGAAAATACTTGTTTCTGATATCAAGAAAACTGTCTTGAAACTTACTAATTCTGGGAGAACTGCTTTGACACAAATGTGAGGTAAAGAAAACTGGTGAACGCTTACTGAAGAGTATATGATGTGAATTTGTATCTTCAATTAAATTAAGAAATACCTATGCGAATAAAATCTGAATTCTACAAGTAATTTACTCTTTTTACCAAGTTTGTTTTTGGAATTTCGTGCAAAGCTACACGACAGCTGTCTGCGATAGTCGTCCCTGCCAGATAGCTTAACTGCTTTGTTCCATATAACACCTAGCCGCCCCTAATTTAGCACTGTAAGACTAGATGGAAAGCAGCTAATCATCACCACACACCACTAACTCTTGGGCTACTCTTTTATCAACGAATAGTGGGACCGATCGACACATTATAATACCGCCACGGCTAAGGAGACGAGCATGTTTGGTGTGACAGAGATTCGACCCAGCGACCCTCAAATTACGAGTCGAGTGCTCTAAACACCAGAACATGTTGAGTTTCTTTATGGATTATTTCTTAGTTTCGAAAGTTCATGCAAAGTTACACAAGGGTTATCTGTTCTTGATCTTGAATTAAAAAACTAGACTGAGAGAAGATAGTCAACAATATCCTCCGCTAACTCTTACGCTATTTTAACCCTAAAAACGTACATTCGGTACTGTTAGACTCAAAACAACCAAAGCTAAAAATTTAAGTAGATACAGGGATGAAATTCTCCAACAACAAAAATGTAGAGGTACTCAGCCGTGTGAAGTTGACATCTTATTGAAAAAGATTATTTGGTTGGTTTGGTGTTTTATGGCGCAAAGCATCTAGGCTATCTGCGCCTATTGAGAAAGAAAAAAATTACTTGTAAATGTAAAAACAACAAAGCAGCTCAAATAAGTTTCGGCATCAGTAACACTTTTGTTTGGGAATTTCGCGCAAAGCTGCACAAGGGCTACCTGCGCTAGCCGTCTCTAATTTAGCAGTGTAAGACTATAGGAAAGGCAGCTAGTCATCACCACCCACCGCCAACTCTTGGGCTATTCTTTAACCAAGAAATAGTGGGATTGACTGTAACTTTATAACGCTCCCACGGCTGAAAGGGCAAATATTTTTGGTGCAACGGGGATTCGAATCCGCGACCTTCAGATTACGAATCAAACGCCTTATCCCACCTGGCCATGCCGGGCCCCTGCGTAGAAAGATAGAACATTATGTTATACACAAACGTTACTGATCCTTTCAAAAATCCCAGAGATGGTTTTCTTAGAGATACGACCTTTTTATATAACCACTTCCAAATTCAATTCTGGCAAGATCCATTTACTCTTAACCAACATTTTATAATAATGCTGCTTTACCTTAAAATCAGGTAGTTGCAATAACAATGGTGGCGCCAGGGGGGGGGCTTGAGCTCCCAAAAATGAGCCGAAACCTCTCAGCCCCCCAATATTGTTACCTACATATATTCATAAAATATGGAAAACACAATCGTCGTTGTTGCTTAACAATTAACATCAAAGAGACACAGATCTGTAGAACTCAACGTCTTCATTAAGACGGAAGTATGTGTCATGCGTCCCATATAGGTCAAAACTATGATGCATTTAGCCATGTTGTGTCCTCTGTGAGATCATTTTGCATTTTGAGAAGCCCCTCCACAGTTTACCTCAGCCCCCCCCCCCCCCCAATCGAAAATATCCTGGCGCCGCCACTGTACAATAACAATCCTATAATTATTTTGCTGTGGTAATAGTTGTAGGGTCTAATGTTAAAAAAAACTATTTTGTCTCAGATTAAACTAATTTATATCAAGAACAATATGGATGTTTCAAGTAACAATAGATTCTTTTTCTTTTCCTCAAGTCCATATTTCAGCAGTTGCCTTTTCAGGATTTTTTCTCTTATTCAAAGAAAACAAAGTGATTTTATGTGAATGATGTTTTAAGTATTTTCAGAATCTTTAAAAGCAATAAAGAATCAATACATTGTTTTGTAATAGAGGAGCCTGACTTGGCCTGGTAGTAAGGGGTGCTCGACTCACAATTTGAGGGTTGTGGGTTCGAATACCAATAACACCATAATCGCCCTTTTAACCGTAGGGGCGTTATTATGTGAGTGTTAAGTCAACCATTCGTTGGTATAAGAGTAGCTTAAGAGTTGATAGTGGGTGATGTTGACTAATTGTCTTCCCTGTAATCTATCACTTCTAGATGAGAGACGGCAAAAGCAGATAGCTTGTAGGTAGCTTTGCGCAGAACTAAAAAAATAAACAAGCCGAAGCTATTCTTTACTGATAGAAGCTCCAAAGCCTTAGCTTAACCTTCTAACTGTGCATAGTAGGCTGAAAAATAAAGCAACTGATTCAGATAACCTAATTGTCTAAACCATTTTAACTATAATGAGTACATAATACTTTTGCTTTTAGACATATTCCTACAAAATTGTTCAGTAATTTCAAAGGGATAAATTATACAGTATCAGTACATTGTCTCAAGCGATTATTCCCAAGCACCGATTTTACAGTTATTTACTCTTAAATAATTAAATTAAATGAATCCCACATTTGTGGCTACCATAAGACATTCTTATCCTTACATGGAGATATGCTAATTTTATTAGAGTGATTTTGCTGGAATTACTTCTGATATTCTGACCTTTTCTTCGAGATCCAATGGCTCAATTGCTTGCAAAATTTTCTGTGTAAACAAAAACAAAACAAAAAAAGCAGAAAAAAACAAGAATTGGGGAATCAATTTCATCGATTTCACCTGGAATCAAGAAGATTTTTTTCTATATACTTTTTAATTGGCTATTAGAGATGGATATTCCTTGCAAATTAATTAAATCAAATTATATTTAAATGACTAACAAATGTATCAGTATCAAACTCGCTTTATTCCAGAAAGCTTACAGACGTACGTTATCGAAGTAGCTCAGTTTCATGTTTGCAAAATGAAATATAATATTACCCATTACGAGATCCAAGGTTCGACATATAAAATTAAATGTGCAACTGATCTATTAAGAAGAAAAAAACTAAAAGAATTTGTTTATGTATTTTATATTTATGGCAAAACTACGACGGCTGTTTATGCCGTCCCTGATTATGAACTACTGATTAGAGAGAAGAAAACCAGCCAGGAACAACGTACTCCTTATCTTTAGGATAAGATACTTTTCCTACTCTTATAATACATCTACAGCTTAATGTTCGGGAATATTTTGAAGTATTGTTCAGATTTAATTCCTGTTTGCTGATTCAGAAATTTATAATTCTATCACGGGACAGACCCGTACCTAGAAACGAACATATGACATTCTTCTGTTATTGGTAACTTGTTTTTATTTAATAGAGTATTATCAGAGAAGTATTTTAATTGTTTCAATTAAATAGAAGTATTAATTTCAGTCCAGAGATCATTTTACATTTGCGTTTTGTATTGACAAAATCTTTAAGAATTATTTAGAAGGCAGTACTGCAGCAGAAATTATATATTTCATTAGTTTGTGTCTCATTATACTGGTAAATTTATCTACATTACTTCTCAAACTAAAAATAGTTGTACCCAACTGTTTTCAAGCGCGTAATTTAAAAATATATTTTTTCGTTTATGCAGGAATGACAGCTAAATGATTAGTTTGCCTCAAAATCGAATGTAATGCCCTCTATAAATAGATATTACTATATTTTGGACATTTAAGGGAGGAAAGCGTAATCAACAACAGAAAAGTGAAATATTTGTTAATCTTTTATAGCTACCGGTATCTAGTATATTAAGTAATGGACATAGGATATAACTGGTTGAAGAATATCCTCACAATATTCAATTTATTTTACATAGTGAGTTTCGTGTATTTATTTCTAAAGCTGAAATAGTAAAACAAACACAAAGCAAGACTTCATGAATGAGTAAGGCTGAAGGTAGTCGTTGTAACTGTACATGTAGTTTTACTCTAGGAGTTTATAGTGCTGTTTAAGTTAAATTCTACATTTCTAATGTAAATTAGTAATCGTAATATTAAATATTGCTCTTGTTGAAGAAATTATTTTGGTTTTTCGTTGATAATTGTAGAGTATTGCAAATAGGAAATTTGAGTGACTAAGTTACACTGTATAATGTAAGCCAACGTTGTAAATGTGTAAGGTAAAAATTTTGAACTTGGTGTTTTAATTTAAAATACTAAAACCACGTGTTTACATTATTTGTAAGATGTACAAAGTTATACTTGGTTAATACGATTATAGTATTTTTGGTCAATTGTTAGACAAAGCATATTTTTGCTTGTATTTATAAAATTTTGAGAATGATTTGAAGTTCGATATAACTGATACTGATTGTTAATAAGTTTACTGTTTATCTCAGTTGTTACATTTTTTAAAAGTATTTTACTATTTTGTATCCATGAAGGTAGAAATGGATGTTGATGTTATAATAATAATCAACACATCTGTTTTGAACATCTAAAGATTTACTTTCAAACTTTTTCCATATTTGTTCAGTGTCTTCACTTAACTCAGTTCCTCAATTCATAGTAAAGTAGTCTTTTTGTTTGTTTGTGTTGTTTTTTTAATTTGTAACCAAAATCTCATTATTCCCAATCTCTGTGAAGTCACATCTTTCCAGTCCAACCTTGCTTTATTATTTAAAAGAAACATTTCAAAATTACCAACTTCTTTAAAAAAATATATATAAACCAAACAATAAGTTTCTAATGTTTTATCAAGTATTCAAGTGCATATTAATCACCTAGGCAATGTTTTTTTTATGGATCTGGTTAAATTTCTTTCTTAATAAAGTGGAAGCTATGATATTCTTTAAATTAATTACTAATGGTAATGCTTTTATTAGCCACTGTGCATTGAAATAATATTAGGAAAAAATATAAAAGCCAAAGTAAGATATAAGCAATACAGACTTAAACTTTTAAATTCATCACACTGTAAAAAAAAAAAAAAAAAACAAACCTACAAAGTAGGTGGCACATATTAAATGCATATATATAGTTTTATCTTTTGATATAATCAGGTTTACACAGTTCATTGTATCGTTTTTGTAGTGCACATTGGTGTACAAAATACCAACTGTTGTGCATTTATAATAGTTTGGCATCAGTTAGCTAAATTGATCAAAGATGCATAATATTTGCATAAAATCAATACTGAAAGTTGTAAGATCTTTACTTCAGTGATTTATAAAACTAATTAAAAGTATTAAAAAATAACCCACACTTTCACTAAACCAATTTTAATAACATTTTACTTCTAGGTTGTTTCCTTCCTAGTAATTGGTGTAGCTACTTATGGACATGCAGTAAGCATAATTTCCAACCTAAGTATTATTGGAGCAGTCCTCTCCTGTGGAATATTTTTATTTATTCTTTCATTTGTAGGACTTCTGGGAACCTTTAAGCATCACCAAGCTCTTCTGTGTTTTGTATCCTTCTAGTTTAATAATACAACTCTTAAATGATACAAAGTTAAATTTACTTTGTAAGACGAGAATACGGAATTATGTTAAATGTATTACCTGTGCTATTATATTCACTGATAATGTGTTGTTTTTTTCTAGCTCAGTAATACAATAATTTATTTCTTTATCATTATATTAATGTAACATAAATACTTTTTTTCTAAAGAATAATGAACTGCACTTTATTAATCCTGTAATTCAATTAAGATCATTAAAGTTAATTAACACTCATGGTTATTAAGTAAAATGACTCTTTTTGCCCAGTTATTAAGTTTGCTACACTCCCTCTTCCCACCAGAAAATCCTGATTAAGGGCTAGAAAATCTTTATAAATTATATAAATATAATTCCCTTGGCCTTTATCCTTAACTGTATAACAGTACATGATTATTATGGGTTTGGTATGTTTTATGCAATTTGTAACTGCTTGTGTCTGTTTAGCAATGACTGACAATCAACAGTATGATTTAGCACGGAGAGGATGGATGAGCTCAACCCGTGATACAAAGCACAAAGCACAGCGTTACTTTAATTGCTGTGGTTTTAATAATGCCACCATGCATGTAGGTACTAATGACACCATGGGTCACCCAGCATGCGAAGGGGTAAGTTTTAATTATGTAATCATATTTTCCTTAAATTTTATTAATTAATTATATTCCCTTTTCATTGAAACAGTGGCCGTACCATAAGGCTTTGTTTCTTATGTTTCAGATGTGGTAGATATGATAAATTTAAAGGTATGATAATTTAGAGGAAAGCTTAATATATATCTGAATAAAAAGAACTACCTATTGAGTTTATTTTTAAAGTTTATGTGATATGATATTGCAGTTAATAGAAATACTTTATTACTGAAGTTATAATGAAATTGCAATTTGGACTCTAAATAGTTATTCAACAAATTAAATATGTAGTTAATGTCAAGAATTCTATTAGTAATATACTTTTTTTTAGACACATAATGTGCTACAAAACTTAAGACTTTTGGAATCTTACGAAACTTAATTTTCATGAATTTCCCTCATCTGCTGGATTATTTTTTTTCAGGCCATACCTTGCTAATAATGTTTTAACTCAAAAAAGACAAAGTTTTGTAGTTAATTAGATTAGCTTTTGATTAATTGATTTTTGGTGGTTTTTGCATTTCTCTGGTTTCTCCTATTAGCACATTCAGTATTTACTTTATACCTGTTTTATAACCTAATAATTGCAAACTGTTAGCTAATATGCTTATAAAATTACTTTAGTTAGGTTCATAAATCTAAGGAATGGTTTTTCTAAGAAATGGTTGGTTATATTTCTTTGGATTATTGTTTTATTGGGTAATATATGAATGTGGAGAACCTGAACTTCAATTATCCTTACGACTTTTTGTTACCTTTTTGTTTCTCTTGTTTTATACATTTTATATTTTTAATCAGTGTTGAAAGTCCCATTTATTTTCTCTTTAAATCAACCCATTGTTGTTTTTGTTTTGTTTTGTGGTTTTTCACTTCATTATTGAACATAAATTGATATGTGCAGATACCATTACTTCATTCTGAAACAGTCAACCAGTAAAGTTTTCAAGAAAAGAAGATAGCTGACAGCTTATTACTACATTGCATTATTCTATATCCTTCTAAAAATATAGTTGGAAGAAAAGGTACAAAATAAATGTACAAGCTTTTTAGCAGAAAGCTTTGAGAATGTTAGAGAGGAGGAGTCAATAGGAAAATTGGCTGATAGGCTGGAAGTTCTGAAGGTGGGAGGAGTTGTTGGATGAATACAATGATTATTTAAGTTAATTGGTTAATAAGAAGAGTGTGAAAGGTGGGCTGGGCATCTAGGCTGCAAAAGTGCCATACATTGGGCAAATAGTATTTTAGATTGTATCTATAAAAGTAAATGACATGGGTTTTAATTATGATAAATGTAAGATATTTCATGTGGGTTATCATAATTTGATTTACAACTATAATCTGGATGAGAATAACCTTGATGGTGACATGAAGGAAAGGGATCTTGGTCTAATGGTTGATCAGTCTCTTAAGCCATCCAAGTGGTACGATGTTGCTAGTAGCAGAGCAAATATAATTTTATGTTATACCTACAGAAATACTTAATACAAGTCTTAACAGTTTATAATTTCATTGTATAGGTCACTGGTTAGGCCACAGTTGGAGTACTGTATTCAGTCTTGGGTTCCTTACCTTAAAAAAAGTATGTAACTGTTCTAAAGGGTTAAGAGAAGGTTTGCTGAAATGGTATCTTGGATGGAGGGGCTGTCGTATGAGGAGATATTAAAATTTTCTCTTGAGAAAAGAAGAGTTGGTTGGGATCTGTTTGAAGTGTTTAGGATTGTAAAAGGAATTGATAATGCTGATGCATCAATATTTTTCATACTTAACAGCAAGAATTATAGAACTAATGGGCACAAATATGGATTTAGGCAAGGTGGAGCTGTCTTCAACCAAGACCATTTCAAATAGCATGGTTGGCCTGTGGAATGGGTTGCCTTTGAATGTTATTAAGGCAGTAAATTTGAGTAAGTTTAAAAGGAAGTTTGATAGATATATGAATGACAAGAGATGACTAAAATTCTTTTAATTTATTTATTTAATATTTTTAGTTTGACTAAGAGGATAGGATGGCCAAGATGGACCATCAGTTCCCTTGTTGTTCCTAAATATTATCTTATTATGGTATGTTATTATACAACCCAGTTGTGAGCTGATGCGTCTCACCAGCTGTTATCTCCTCTTCGGTTTCCTGCCTTTGGTACCAGGGAACTCCACCAGTTTTTTCATAATATGCAATCTTGTGGGAGTCACTTCCTCTGCTGTTCCTCTTGTTGCTCTGCATGGTCCCTCCTCCTTTCATAGTTGGTTTCATAGATTTTTGGAGTGATTTGTTTCTGGAGTCATTCCTTGACTTCAGTTCTGTTGGAACTTTGCTCTCCCACTTTGTACACTAGTAGTCTCCATTTGCCACAGGTTGTTGAGTTCCTTGGGTGCTTTCTCAATGTTTTTTTTATTGTATTTCTATGTTCCACCTCATTTTAAACTTCCACTGGACAATTTCTCAAACCTACTTTGAGTTTTACTTTTGTCTTTTTCCACAATGATGGAAGGTCGTCTATCTTTCTTGATACAACTTTGGCTCTTCCCTGGTTCCTAATGGACGATTTTCTCACTCCTTGGTGAATACTCTCCCTAGTACTGAATATCTTGTTTCAAAGTGTCAGACACTCTACACATCTGAGTTTTTTTTCTGCCTGCCTTTGCTTCCTTCAGTTTGTCTTCAATATTTGAACTTTCAGTTCTCAGTCCTTCCCTTGAGATAGTATTGCCCTGTTTTTTTTTCCAATGGGTCTTACTTGGAGATTACATTTTGGCAGCTTGTTTGTTCCTATTACTCTGTGGCTTTCTCTGTTGTGACCTCCTTTATTCTTTGAGTATCATGACACTCAGGGTAGCTGGTTTGGCTCTCCAATTCAGTCACAACTGTAACTCTGTATATCATTCACTTGGAGACCTTACTCATTTCATCTACTGTGCAGCATCAGCTTACTTCTTCATGTCTCTGTAACATGGATCTTTTTGCACCAAGCCTTAAACCATCTTTATTTCTTGCATAAGAGGCTGTGTCTCTGTTCTTAAGTCCCTCATTTCTTTAGATGTACCCATATGTGTCCCTTTCAGTAGTCTATAGTCTATGAATGTAAGTATATCCAGAGATATACTGTGTTTTCTTCACTTTGTATGGCTGATTGGAACACATGATCCTGCACAATCCTTGCAGATGTGAACCATACTTGATCTCGCACAATCTCCCTCATTCCTGGACTTGCTTCTATTTAAAGTCATATAGTGCTCAGATAGTGTGTCTGTGAGCTTTGATATCTCTAGTAAACATAGCATAGCTAAAACGTTGTGTTGAATTTACACTTGATAACAACCAATCCTCCAACCATGTCTTTTTACTGCATATGTTCGAGTGTGGTGTAGATATGGATAATTGATCATTCAGACATCTTTATCGTTTCTTCCATCTCCCAACAAGGAGGAACTTGCTTCCAGGACCTATGTTCTTTTGTCTTTGGGTCTCCCTCTGGTATAGCAGTAAATCTACAGATTTACAGCACTAAAATCAGGGGTTCCATTCCCCTCAGTGTATTCAACAGATAACCCATTGTGGCTTTGCTACAAAAAAATACACACACTCTTGACTTTGAACATTCTCTTTTGGCCAATAATTGTCAAATTCATTTATTGGTCTATAATGTTTCAGGAGCTGAGGTCCTAGTTGTAAATCTTCCATCTCATCTAGACCTGGACCCTTTCCATAGATTGTTCTTTTCATCTTATAATGTTTTCAGCCAGTAGATTTGCTCCCACTATGGGCATCTATCATCACTAATTTTCCAACTAAACTCTCAGACTCTACAACTAATGTTGAAAATGCTCCATGTTTGATGTAGTTCAGCTTCCTTTTGTACACTTTGGGTGTATTTATTCCTTTCCTATTTTGTTGGAGCTGTCTCTTACCTTCATCTTGGCTTCTTCCCCCAGTATTTACCACAGGGACAGGCTCATATTTTTCTATAGCTAACCAAAATATGGATGGCTTGTGAAGTTAGTTCAGTAATTTCACTGTTTTTTCTTTTTCTTTTTTTTTTCTTTGTATGACCATTCAGAACAAAGTTGTTTTCTTTGTTTTGTATAGTGTGTTGATTGTTATCTCTGTTGTAAGGCTGTTTTTAAGCACTTGTAAGTGCCTTTTCTTACACTGAAATTCTTCATCCAGTTACTTACGTTCTTCCACCTTACCCAGGTTGGTTACGTGCCTCATTCAGCTAGTTTATTCTTTTATGGTGATGACTGTTTTCTTATTTTTCATGTATTCTGCCATCATGTTTCTCCATTTGTGGCTTCTCTTACCTCTAGCTCTCATCAACTCTGTATGAAAGTTTGTTGGTAGGAATAATAACAAAACTCAACACATTATTATCACATTCTTTGCCTTAGGAAGGTTTCATATCACATACCCTTGGTTTCAACTTCCTCCACTCTCTATTCCCAACTCTTCACAGTGACTCCCTAGTGGTAAGTTGCTCATGTTTCTTTTCTTTTTTTTTTCATTTTAAGGTCTCACTGTCTTTGAGTGTATGTGTTTATACCTTAACAATGTTGCTTCATGGGAAATACTCAAAATCTACATCATGCAAGGAAGTAAGAAAAAGTGCTAAGTTTATCTGCTTATGCTCATTGCCCAATGTTGAAAAAGAGGCTTTTGGTAAGATTACTTTGTCAGTGTCTATACATGTATATATTATATTCCAGTTTGCCCTACACTTTGAAAAATCCAACAATATAAGGTGTGTGCTTACCCTCAAACCTGTTTGTCTTTAATTGCAGTAATCTGTTGCATTGTTTCTTTCAGTGTGAGACCTAATTCCAGATGTTTGTGCCTGATGATAAGGTCTAAGCACCTCTTAAGTTCTCTACCCCACTTTAACCCCTCCTCTGTTTCTTTCAGTGGAATATGGGAGAACATGTTTCCTCAGTCTTAAACTGCTGGAGAAGTTCGTATGAAAACTTCATTATTGGGTAGTGCAATCCCACTAGTTTGAGACCAAGTGGATGCGTCTCTCATTTGGAAAATAGGAATGATATATTTAGTGGTACTGTAGTCCAGAACTCCCCACACTTTTATGAACCTAACCATTCCTGGAGGCTAGGTCCAACTGAATGGGTTTTGGATTTGTTTTGGGATGCTAATCTCTTGCACCTAATCATTATGGAGTACCTCGGAAAGTATTTTTCCAAAATGCAAAAACCTGACTTATAGCCCTAGCCATGCTATATGCTTTTGCTCAGATGGTTACATATGAGATAATAAAGAAACTTGCCTTGTTGTCGCTGTGGCCATGCAACATACTCATGCTCAGATGTGAGATAAAGAAAGCTCAACTATTCTGACATCCTGCTGGTCTTATGTACATGTTAGTTCTCACCAAAAGATTCATTTGAAAATATCCTTTGCTCTACCACCTCTAAAAGGGGCAGGGAATATTCCCTGCTTGACATGGATGCAGTATCCCACTGACTGCTCCCACACTAGCCCACCCCTGCTAGTTTGGACTTTGCTTTTCAGAATGAAAATAATCTTCATAATTTATTTCTCTGCACAGGCTCTCTACCACCTCCACTGTGGGATTTTAGCTTGTATGTAAGATGTAAGGAGGTAACATTTTTCTTACCAGAAAATGTATTTTGATAGATGTTCACCTCTGCCTTGCCTACCATTTCTCCCAAGTTTTTGATTCGTATAGCTTGTCCTGTCAGTATGTCTTTGGGGATTACTGCACATAAAGAACATGTCATCCTCTTATTGGTTTAGGGGAGGGACTATAGTTACATCACAGGCAGGTGCTATACTCTGACAGGTGTTGGGTTCCCAGGAAATTTGTTCTTTTGGCATGCACAGGAAATTACAGTTTAGTGTAAGTGAAATAATAATCATTTGTAGTGTAGGGAAGTGAGTATATGTCTAAAGTACACTTTCAAGTAAGGAAGATGTTAGGTTTTTATGTACAACATACTGTGGTAAGGTTTAATTACTGGTCAGTACTTGATTCTTGGTGTACACCTGTGTCTCTTGTAACTTATGAAGGTCAATATAAGAAGACCCTGTTGGGGTTCTGTAAACACTTGTTTTTGAAACTATTTTGCTGTTTTTGGTTATTTTATTTGATCATGTTTTTCAGGTATTAAAATGTTGCCCGAATAAAGATTTTTGTGCTTGTCAACCATGCTCGAAGATATTGAAGGATACAGTAAGTTATGGTCTTAGATTACTAGGTGGAGTTGGTTTGTTCTTCAGCTTTTGTCTTGTAAGTTGTTTTCTGTTTTACTTAGTTAAGAAATAGATTTACTGTCCTGCTTAAAAAGAACATTACCATTAATTATTAGTATCTCAATAAGTGTTATGGACAGAAAGTGTTATTTCCCAATTACTTATGCCTAAAGTAAATGGAAAAGACCTATTTGTCTCTTCAGACTTTGCTTTTGTGACCTGGGAGCGTACAATGAAAACATGATGGGAGACTATTTGGGGACTGACACGTGAAAGTGATTTACATTACAGTCGCAAATCTCAAAAAACTACTCGCTTCTAAACATTTTTGTTCATTTTTGTATGACTTTAGTATAAATACATGTAAATCTTGATTCATATGTTGTTTTATTCAGACCTTATATAAATGAAAATGTGTAAATTTGCCTGTTTTTACATATAAAATAGGTTAATTTCTAAATTTCATTATCCAGGTCACAAAAGCAAAGCTTGAAGGAAATAATGGTCATTTTCTGTACTTTTACAACATAAGCAATTAAAAAATAACGCATACTATCCAGAAACAGAATTTGTGTTACATCGTGTTATTTGTGCTATTTTTATTTATTTGTCCAATCTTTACAATAAAACTAAGGCTTAATTGCACACAGCAGACAAGCTATTCTACTAAATCTATAATCTCAACTGAATATTAGGTAAACAATGTTAAACACCAGACTGGAATACTTGAATATCTAAGGCTGACATTATGACTCTTTGTTTGTACACGGACAATAAAAAATATGTTCAAATGTTAACTTATATCATTGAGTATGTGTCATTATCAATTTTTATTACCTTATTAAAATTAAAAGTAAATTTTATGATTTAAAAAATATTTCCACTACAAGTAGCTTCTTAAACATCCTTAAAATATATTTTTTTTTTGCATTTGAAAGAAATTGCATTGAGTTTTCAGATACTGTTAAGCCTTTGAAATCTGTTTCAGGTGCTTAACGTGTCACTGAGTTCATGTTTTACTAAGAACTAAAATTTATTATAATGAAAATGATCAGCATATGTTAAAAAGTGTATACAGAGATAATTCTTTTTCATACAAGTATTTGTTACCTATTTGTAAACATCACAGAATTTTAATTGTAAACATTTTTTGCACAGATTGTTATGGTTGATTGTTCATATATAAAACTAAGTTACTAACTACCTAATAACACCTCAACTGTAAAATTAAAGGTTTAGGTAAATTCCCCCATGAGTTTTTTTAGCATGTTTTTGTGAAGTATTTCTGCACCAAATAGCTTATGAGTCCATAACTGTTAATAGTTGAGTTTCTAATAACATTCGAATGAGAGAAACTGAAGAAAACAAATATCATAATTATTACTGTTAATTACTACTGGGTTTCCCATGTATTTTACAAGTGATTTTGTGCAATATTATTGGTAAATTCTGTGTACTTGAAGTAAAAATACAATTAGCAAGTGTGAAGCAAGTAGACCTCGCCTATGATGAACTGTATGCAAACACGTCATCACTACAAAAGTTAAACATATACCTATTGACCATTACAGCAAATTCTGTGTATTTTAGAAGGGTCTCCCCATTCCCATTGATTTAAGAATTTTTATTTCCAGTATAAACAGTTCTGAATAGAATGCTATATGTGTAATAGGTAAGTGTGTTATGTAATTTACGTAACACCCATTTCTTCCTGTTTTACAGGTGTGCACCATTTGGGTCACTCAGAAATATAGAAACCACAGAGACCCAAGATATAACCCTTACGCCTTTATGTAGCTTGAAGTTTTTCTTTGAAGATCTTTCTAAGTTTTGATTGGAGTAAATAATTGTGGCCATACAGGGAGATCGTTATAAAGTTTCTTTAAGTTGTGATGCTTTGGTTAACTTGTTTGTTAAACAAAAGTTGTTATTGTGATTTTTGCATTAGTACTTTCCACTGATTTCGAATAAAATGCACGTGTTTTTGTCCTTCGTGTATTTGGACGTTTTAAAAGAGAAAGGTTCCAATTTATTTTTGTATGAAATGTATTTGAATATAATTTAGCTTAATCATTTATTAAGTAAATTTAAAGTATTTTATTATAATATCTTAACTGCAATATTAAGCATGTGTGTTTGTAGAAAGTGTAAATAATATGTTAGCTTTAATTTATATATTGCATTATGTGTTATTAATGGGTAAATAACATTTTTTTCGTGTTAAACCATTGGCCAAAAGTAGAATCATTTGTTGATAATTGGGCATTGTAACATTTTGTACTTGTTGGAGATTTGTTTGTTGTTTACCACAAAACCATCAGTTTTTCATTCAACCAGAAGTAGATATTAATTAGCATGAATTGAAACGGTACATGAACAGAGTACTGAAATTCATGACTTTTTTCTGAAATGCTTAGCCATACCTGTGTTTAAGTCTTTGTGGCCAGGATCATTTGAACTCGTGTACCAGTGGTCACATAAAATGTTCTTACTGTAACGTATTGTTATGGTTTTTGATTTTGTACGCTGGCCCGTATGTAGTAGAAAAATCCCATGAGAAGTTTTCATTGTTGTTGTTACAACTTATATACTTAGTCTTATGGTAATTTGCATTAGTTTATTATACAATGAATATTAAATTCCTTATGCACATGGTACCAATAAAATAATAAATGTTATTAACTCTGCTGTTTATTGTGGATGCAGTAAATTTTTTGAAATAATTGCTACCATGTGAATTCTAAACATTTTCTGCATTTAAAGTATTTGTTGTTATCAAGAATTTCTTTGCACCCAGTAGAACCTGAATATTAAAGGGATAAAAGAAACTGATGATATAACTGTTATTATATAATAAGTAAGAAATAATGAAACCTTTATTTCTTTCTTATGAAGTACTGATATATAAAAAAATGTTGTTAAAAACATCTGTGATTTTATAAGTCTTTTATTATCAGTAAAAAACACTGATTTTGTTTGTTGTTTCATATTAATATTCTTGTACATAGGAATTAACTGTTATCTTTTATTCGTGTCCCAGTATGAAATGTTATATAAAATAATAAACCTTATAACAGCATGAAACATTTATTATTGAAATAGTTGCATTTGAAGTCAGTTTATCAGAGCAATTAAATAGAAATTTGTATTCGCAAGTTCACACGGTTTTTACATGTATATTTGTGTGCATATATATACATAGTTGACACAGTTAAATTTAGGGTGTGGTTTGACTCAGTGATAAAGTTATGGATTTTGGAACTAGTAAACCGGATTCTAACTTGTGCAATACCACAAAATATTCCATACATTTTAAGGTGTGCTGTGCTATAATAGAAGATTGGTAGTCAGTTTATTGCTATGAATGGTAGGGGTCTGCGAACAGGCTGTCTTCCCTCTGGTCAGTAGCTCAACATGTGAGTTGAGATAACCTTATTTTTTTCTGGATATTCTCCTTTGTTTTCACTAATAAATAAAATTGAATATTTATTTTTTCAGTCTCATAGTGGACGGAAAACTTTTTCGGGTTCATTTTTCATAGTTTCTTAAATACTTTGACAGCAACTACATTTCATTTTTCATGGATTTGTCAATGTTGTATTTGGTTTGATTGTGAATACTTTAATACAGCACAGTCTTTCTATCTCCACTGTAACTTGGAGCTAAAGACTAGTGGCCAAGAAATACAACTGTTTTTCTTTTCCTTTTATTAACTTGGAGCTAAAGACTAGTGGCCAAGAAATACAACTGTTTTTCTTTTCCTTTTATTAACTTGGACCCAAAGACTAGTGGCCAAGAAATACAACTGTTTTTCTTTTCCTTTTATTAACTTGGAGCTAAAGACTAGTGGCCAAGAAATACAACTGTTTTTCTTTTCCTTTTATTAACTTGGAGCTAAAGACTAGTGGCCAAGAAATACAACTGTTTTTCTTTTCCTTTTATTAACTTGGAGCTAAAGACTAGTGGCCAAGAAATACAACTGTTTTTCTTTTCCTTTTATTAACTTGGACCTAAAGACTAGTGGCCAAGAAATACAACTGTTTTTCTTTTCCTTTTATTAACTTGGAGCTAAAGACTAGTGGCCAAGAAATACAACTGTTTTTCTTTTCCTTTATTAACTTGAGCTAAAGACTAGTGGCCAAGAAATACAACTGTTTTTCTTTTCCTTTTATTAACTTGGACCTAAAGACTAGTGGCCAAGAAATACAACTGTTTTTCTTTTCCTTTTATTAACTTGGACCCAAAGACTAGTGGCCAAGAAATACAACTGTTTTTCTTTTCCTTTTATTAACTTGGACCCAAAGACTAGTGGCCAAGAAATACAACTGTTTTTCTTTTCCTTTTTTTAACTTGGAGCTAAAGACTAGTGCCCAAGAAATACAACTGTTTTTCTTTTCCTTTTATTAACTTGGAGCTAAAGACTAGTGCCCAAGAAATACAACTGTTTTTCTTTTCCTTTTATTGTTTCTTGTTCTATCCACCGTTAACTTTTGCAAAATTTTATTTCTGCACAATAATTACTTATCTCTAACTAAAGCTTTTTCTATTTGTTAGTGTTTGAGCAGCTGAACAGTTTTTGAAAGGATTATGAAGTACATTCTTTACCCCCTTTGTTTTTTTCCATAAAGAAATAAAAGTTCAGGTTGTTTATAAACATTTTTGACAAACCACTCCATAACTTTGTGTTTTCATTATAAACTTGTGTTTGAAATGGTAATTAATTATTCAGCATATTCATTTTCTCAGAAATTGTTTCATAAGTTTTCTAGTACTGTATTCATTGAGTCTTGTAACTATATTTTGTTAAATAAGAATTACACATTTTACGTTGCAAGTTTTAAGAGTAATGTTATTATTAATAATAGACCTGTCTCTCCTTTTGTTAAAGTAAAATATGGTAAAAAGGAGTGAAAAAGATGACTTGTCTGTGTTTACTGTTACTCAGTATAATTTATCTAAGACAAGCCTCCAATTTATTATTTTACGTATTATGGAAAGTATTTAGTATACTAACTATAGTAAACTAATAATATAAAACTGCTTCCCCGCGTTGTGTTGGTTACCTTTTTATAAGCTTGAGAGGTGCTTTTCTAGAAAATTCAGCTAAGACATACATAGTACATTAATAATTCTTGCACTTGAGAATTTTCTACAAATTTAGGGAATAGGTGGGAATTTTGAATAAACACTTAACTTGGAGTAGTTAAAAGTGGTTTGATTGTGAATAATCATATATATATATATATATATACAACTCTAGTTATATATATAACTAAAACAAACATCGATATTAAAATAAATTACATCTCCATCCTTGGAAAATTGAACAATGGATCTACACAATTTTTATCTGAGATATATATATTAATAATACATTAAATGCAATACATCGGCGATGTCGAATCTAAGGTGACACGCGAAAAACATTTGCTGGCACACGGCATGCAGTACCACCTCTTGATTCTTTAAACCCTAATGTTAACCCATAATAAATAAATATATAAATAATTATTATCATTGTTGCCAAATAATGGAAACATGTGAGATCGGATGACACTTCTTAACTTCTTCGCAGACTCAGTATTTGAATAAAAATAAAAGGAAACTGTTGGTATTGGCTTCACTCTGCTTATATTTTCTTCTTTTATTTGTGAGTGATAATAACGGTAAATATGCATTTATTTTTTGCAGTAAATATATAAATTGAATTGTTAAAATTATGTTATTTGGAGTGGCATGCGTATATTTTTTATCAAATAGTTAATTATACATTTGTGTTTATATCAATGACAAGTTCACACCTGTTATCTTATGGTAAATTAAATTATGGTATTTAAGTTAATTGGTGAGATATTTTTAAATTGAATTTACCCTTTTCAGTTTGTCAAAATGTCAGCTCAACCAACAAAGAAACAAAAACGTCCAAATAGAAAGAGCAGCAGCAGCTATTTTCAAGAACTGAAATATTTGACATGGTCAAAAAGGGCGATCAATCATTATATATATGTTCTGAAACAGTGGTGTGCAGGACTTCCTCTGAGAAGTGGCATTATGAAACTGTTCATAAAGGGCTTTGTGATAAGAGTGAACGAGAACAAATAGAACGCATTTCTCGAGAAGTCAGCAACAACGACATGCAGTCAAATGTTTTGATGAAATTTGTTACAAGTAGTTCTAACTTAGTTGCTGATAGTTTTGAGATTCCAAAGATTATTGCTCAACATGGAAAACCACTTGGTGATGGGGAGCATGTTAAAGAATCATGGCTAGAATGTGGTCCTTTCTTTTTTGATGGTTTCCGAGAAAAAGAACAAAAACATTATTCAGTGCATTAAGGAATTGCCAGTGAGTGAAAACACAATAAAAGGTAGAATATTAAAGATGGAAACAAACACAGCAGAACAGCTAACAAGTGATATTGGTTCACGTAAATTCTTTTCCATTTGTCTTGATGAGAACACTGATGTTACGTCATCAGCTAGGCTAGCCAATTAGTGCTCGATTTTGTAGGAGTGATGAAATCTGCCCAAAACTGGTTAACTTGATAACATTATCTGAACATACCACAGGGGCTGAACTATGTAAGGCAGAAGTAAACGAATTATCCAGTCAACAGGTTAACCTTTAAAAAATAGTTTCCGTGACAACTGACGGTGCACCCAGAATGATTGGTAAAGAAACAGGTTTTGTAAATATGTTGGACATCCATTGGTAGGCTTTCTCTGTAGTACACACGATTCGGCTTTATGTCCAGAAGCTGGCCTTAAGGAGCTTTAGAAAGTGATGGAAATTGTAACCAAGGTGGTTAATTTTATTACTGTGCATGCTTTGAAAATAAAATCAGAATGTACTGAGAGAGGTGAATTTGATGTACACTGGACCACTTATGTATGACAATGTTTCGTTGGCTAAGTAGAGGTTCTGTCCTTAAACGATTTGTTAAGTGTGACTTAAACACCAAATTGCAGGGATCTGGCAAAACACTTGATGTTATGTTTGATAACATGAAAGATTTTGAAATCAGATTGAAAATTTTAAACGTGATGTTTACAATGGCACTTTTAAATAGTTTGCAAACCTGAAAAACACACGACAGATCTTGAAATTCATGAGAAAATTACATTCGGAGCAAATACAATTTTCAAGCATCATTAATTCACCGTGTGAACAATTTTCTTTAAGATTTAATAAATAAATTCAGGTTATTTGAAAAAATGCAAAATTTATAAAGTTTGCAGACAGTGTAACGTTAGACGAACCGAATTTGAAAATGTTATAGTGAAATTTATTTAGATAATTTTGAGATGCAACTGATTGAGTTACTGAACAACTCAATTTGAAGGCAACGTGTGTTACATAATATGAACTAAAGCTTATTTCACAAAATGGTTTCTATTAATAATAAAATAATGAATAAACGTAAACAAGCAAGAGGACTTCTTTATTTTCCTTGAAAAAAAAAGTATTATTGTTACTGATTCATTAACTTTATTTCTTGTGAATTACCATAGTTATTAATAATATGTAACTCCTAAATGTGTTTTATTTAAAATAATTCAGAATAATAATAAATGATAATCTACTGTTAAAAATTACCATAACTGGCAAGGTAATTTTTAGAAGATTATCCCTAATTTGGAAGCGCACTCTAAAAAAGGTTCGCCATCCCTGTTATTTATTGTCAAAGAGTTCTACCACTTTAAACATCGTGACAATGTATAACACAATCAATACAAATAACTTTATTATCATAAAATTACATAGCACGTGAAAGTGCATCAGTACAAATGCTATCGTTTTGGTAAAGATTCAACAATAACACAACCGAGGGATTTTTTTGAAAGAGAGGTAGGCTTGAAAGAAGAAACCGGAATTTTATAGTTAGGTTTTCCGACCAACTGACGGGAATTACAAATTGAAAAAAGAAACCGGAATTTTATAGTTAGGTTTTCCGACCAACTGACGGGAATTACAAATTGAAAAAAGAAACCGGAATTTTATAGTTAGGTTTTCCGACCAACTGACGGGAATTACAAATTGAAAAAAGAAACCGGAATTTTATAGTTAGGTTTTCCGACCAACTGACTGGAATTACAAATTTTACAAAAATGAGGAGCATCTCGCTTAATTTGTAGCCAAAAAAAAATTCATAATTTTGTTGAAACCTAGGAGATCTTCCATCGGAAGTACATGGGCAACTTTCAATATGTCAGAACGATATGCTTTTGGAACAACGACCTGATAAACTACAGCCCAGTTCTTTGAAGCTGGTACATCTGGTGGTCTCTATTTTCTCACGAGCACACCATTTTTTGAAAAATTAATTGTTTGATGCTTTCTCTAGTTCATTTTTTGGGAGCACATTTAAAGAGCGAAGAGATCTGCGGACTCTTTTCTTCCTCTGCAATCAGTTTACTTCCAGCAAATGAAACTTCACCATGTGAACCAGATCTCTCACGTCCATCATTATTACTCACCCAAGAACTGTTAGTAGGGATTATTATTATCATTTATGCCTCTCGATTCCATGAAGGAACATAGGGCCGCAATCGCTTGCGGATTCATTAATAGGCTGGTTTTGTAAGTGAGTAGATTGTTAACCCACTGCACAACCCCCAACCAGGAGGATAAACCTGAGCCGTCCCTAATTTTGCAGTGTAAGACTAGAGGGAAGGCAGCTAGTCATCACCACCCACCGCCAACTCTTTACCAACGATTAGTGGGATTGACCGTAACATTATAACGCCCCACGACTGAAAGGGCGAGTATGTTTAGCGCGACTGGGATGCCAACCCGCGGATTACGAGTCGCACGCCTAACGCGCTCGGCCATGCCTACTTACGAACGTATCGAGTGTGCTGAAATCTCGACTTTCTACGATTGTACAGAACGTGTATTCAAAATTCGCAACTAAGAGATAAGTAAAACACCGTTAAGATTCATATTATTTTCGTAAGTGGTTTTAACATATGCTCACCAGTGTTACAGCGGTATATCTACTAAATAGCAGCTCTACAATTAGTGTTTCGTTACCCATGGTGAGAAAAGCACAGATAGCCTATTGTTTAGCTTTGTGGTTAATTACGAAACAAAGTGAAATATATTGTACCCGAGTGAGATAGTAGTAAGATTACAGACTAGCAACGCTAACACCCCGTGCTCGATTCCTCGCGGTAGACACAGCAGATAGCCTAACGTGATCTTGTTTGAAAACAAAGAAACTAAAATATTAATACAACCCACCGTGCTAAACTACTAGAAGATTGTAGATAGACGAGAGTGAGTCATCGACTATTCAATCTTCCAAAACACAGTTTATTTTGCATGTTTTTTATTTGTAATTACTTTACACGTGAAGCACATATTTTTTGACTAAAGATTGTTTTCAAGAATTTTTATAGAGAAAAGATTGCAAACATTACTTCTCTTGACATTTCTCACTACTGCCACCAGGTTAATCTCCAAGCCTCGTCTTTGTATCTCGGAACGGCTTGTATGGGTGTTAACACTTTATTGAAAAGAAAAAAGACATGACCTTGTCTTTTCTTAACCTGAAAGTGACCTAAGAAGGTCGAAACGTTGTTCTCTCCTTATTAATAAAAGTGTTAACACCCATACCAGACGTTCTGAGATACATATTTATTTCAAGTTGGTTTCTCATCATCAAAACTGCTTCGTCTTTGTCGTTGTGCGAAAATCAGTTTTATCCGAAAAATCGCTTTGCCAACATGTATGTTTAGTAATTTCGCATGAAATAATACAAAGAACTGTTTGTACATAGTTGTCCCTCGTTTAAAGTCGATATACAAAAGGAAAGCGTTTAGTCTACAAAATTCACTGCCAAAACATCCTTGATTCATGCTTTATGTAACCGACCTCAATTGGCTTTTGATGAAAAAAAAAATCATAAATTGTCGATGCGGGCGCAATTTTACAGATGTTCTTCTATTTTCGAAATTTCATGAAGAATGAATAAATTTTGCAATCCTATAACAATATGCTTAACCATTACGTAAATATATATATATATATATATGTGAGTGTGTACATTTATATATTTGTCCATGACCAAAATAATAAATATAAAGGTATGCCATCTAGCGGATAACAGTACAAATAAAAATCCATACAAAATTCGAACTTTGGGTATCAAAATTCAGTCAATTAAAAACTAACTTTGGTACGTTCAATAACCATTTCTTTCTCATAATACACAAGCTTAAATAAAAGTACTCTCCTTACAACAAGAACAGGGCTTTCATTAGAATTGTACGTGAGAGTTTGATTTTATCTTTATTGACGTAGTATTTAAATACAATACTGAGAAACTGGAGTTCATAAAACACTTATTTCTTTAAATAAAGGGTACCATTTTTAATATCTAAAAAACACTATGGTTTATATCAGCACAATTCAAAATACTGTCTCCGTGCATTACTCCCAAGAAAAATTATTTTTAGAAAACGTTTACATCTTTGGCTTTTTTTTTTTTTTTTTTTGAAAGAGGTATGAATACTACGATTAGTAATTACTGGCACAAACACGTGGGGCGGCGTTTTTTTATTTTATTTTTAGGATTGACTTGCGGAACGGTAAGGCGCTGCTGCTTGGTTTCGTAATAAGGGTTAACCTCAACGATAACCTTCTTAACCAACTAAACCTCTTTTGATAATTCAGGGACATGAGTTATATATGTACGTTTTTAGTTGGAACGCCCTTGACGTAACAATGGCAAAGTGTAATCTAGTTAGTTTCAACTATTTTTCCTCTTGGATTGTAGTTTGTTTTGTTTTTTCATCTGATAATTTACAAAACGTAGCTGTATACATGCTAACAGAAAAATTTATGTTTTATAAAAGAAATAAAACACGATAACATTGTTAAACGCACAATGTATTAAAATCAATAAAATCTACATGTTTCAACTGACTACAATCATCCGTCTTCAGGAAAACATGTTATCAATTTATAGTTAAAGCACATTTGATCTACAGTTCCTTGCATATTTGTTTACACATTCAATCACATGATTCTACTATTCCTTATTCATTATCTGTACTCCATGTTTTCTATGATTGATTGTCAGACCTTCTTGACAGGTAAAAAGAAAAAAAAAACAAAATGTTGTCTCTCTCTCACTTCGACTAAAGAAATACTTTGTAAGGTTGTGCCTTAAAAATATAGCAGTGTAATATAACAAAGAAAAATATTAACATATTCCTCTGACAGCTTATATTTTAAAACAAAACAATATGTTGTTATACTGGATGACGAGAAACCCACTTGAATTAAATGTATATCTCAGAACGGTTGGTAAAAGTGTTAATATCCACATAAGCCGTCCTCTGATACGTGTTCTTATTATATTTCGTCTGTGACTTTGCATTTGTTTAAGATGTATACTAGAATAATACAAATAAAGATCTGGCCTTTTTATTTACACTACCCAGGCTAATTTATCACAAATCCTTTATCCTTGTTTATTGTTTTTTCATTGTTTGGGGTGATCAAAGTTATTAATATTGTATATACATACTCAAACATACACGTTAAAATGCATATTTAGATAGAAGTATTAAAATGTATGTACACATATCTATAACCGTGTGTATCCATGTGCACATGCATGGTTCATTATTACTCTTCAACTACATTGGTTAGTTCTATATACACATATATAATTTATACTTACTTTTGAATCCCATTGGTTAGTTCTATATACACATAGATAATTTATACTTACTCTTGAATCCCATTGGTTAGTTCTATATACACATAGATAATTTATACTTACTCTTGAATCCCATTGGTTAGTTCTATATACACATAGATAATTTATACTTACTCTTGAATCCCATTGGTTAGTTCTATGTACGCAGAGATAATTTATACGTACTCTTGAATCTCATTGGTTAGTTCTATATACACATAGATAATTTATACTTACTTTTGAATCCCATTGGTTAGTTCTATGTACGCATAGATAATTTATACTTACTCTTGAATCCCATTGGTTAGTTCTATGTACACATAGATAATTCATACTTACTCTTGAATCCCATTGGCTGTTTCCATACTGACATGGCGTATTTATCAGTGATGTCGAGAAAACTCACTTGCAGAAAAAAAAATATATGCAAAAACGGCTCGTTTGGGTTGAGAAAATATTTTACATAGAAGAGCGAACAACGTTTCGACCTTCTTCGGTCATCGTCAGGTTCACAAAGAAAGAAAGAGGTAACTGACCGGAAGCTGACCACATATTTGGAAGGGGTTGTGTAACTGAGTGTCGGAATGTAGAGGGCGGTGTTCCAAACATCTAACATGTGTTTTTATTTTGTAAAATTCGTTTGGTCTATCTTTTATCATCACTTTACACTTTAGATTGATGTATGTTCATAATGAATTAAAATTATGAAAATGTAGTAATTCCAAAATGGTACTTTTTAAAGATTCTTCCATTGCTTAGATCTTCTTGGAAAAGTTTAATGTAATAGTTTTTGTATAATATAAAGTTTCCATATTTCTTAGAGCTGTATTTTCCTTGAAACTGACATCCTGCGTAGTATACACCCTTCACGTTACTGGCAAATATATTTTCTATAAAATTGAAAATTTATTATTTTTTCTATAAAGCTAGTACGTTTCTTAAGAATATATTTGTACTCTTTTAATGGTTTCTATTGCTGGAAGGGTTGTTTTTTATTATTTGGTAGAAATGATAGAAAGTCTAAAGCATTGAACGTAAGAGAAAGAGCTTTATTTCTTTGATTGAAAGTTTTACAAATTTAAAGTTACTACTACGGTTTTATTTTACAAATGTGTAGAGAGCCACTATTCTCTGTCCACCTTTTTTTTTGCAACAAGTCATACCTTCATTAAAGTCATATGTAAATAGTTTTGATCGTGAGGATTCCCGATGGGTTAACTTTGCAAACTTACAATAGTAAATTCGCAGGTAGCCTATTGTGTATGTTTGTGCTCAGCAACGAAAAATCAGATCGTCAGAAAAACTGAAGCTAAATCTAAATGTATAACATTCAAATAGTAAATTTATTCAATAATGTACAAAAATCAATCTTAACATGTTTGTGATCACAATTTTGGTCATCATAGACTGCACAAGGAGGAAAAAGATTTTTATTTACACTTTCTTTCAAAACTGAATATTTTTTTGCGCTTTTAACACTTTTATTTCGACAATGGTATATTCTGAGTAAGGGGCCCGACATAGCCAGGTGGGTTAATCGGAGGGTCGCGAGTTCGCATCCCCGTCACACCAAACATGCTCTCCCTTTCAGCCGTGGAGGCGTTATAATATTACGGTCAATCCCACTATTCGTTAATAAAAGAGTAGCCCAAGAGTTGGCGGTGGGTAGTGATGACTATCTGCCTTCCCTCTAGTCTTACACTGCTAAATTAGGGACGGCTAGCACAGATAGCCCTCGTGTAGCTTTGCGCGAAATTCAAAAATCAAACAAACTGTAGCAGTTCACACGAGACATGTTCGCCGCATCTCGTCTCCCTTTACTTTTAAATCTGTTTGTCGAATAAGTACTTTGTCAGGCTTAAGCAAGTGAATATTGTTATTCTGTGAGGATTGAAGTTGTAACATTATTTGTAGATTGTCAATATTTCTTCTATACTTGAAGCAGTATTTATCGTTTGGGAAAACTAAATAATAATTACATCCGGTATGTTATGGAACGTTACAAACTATCCTCTGATGAGACAGTGGTAAGTTTATAGAATTGCATTGGTAAAATCCAGATTTTTATCTTCCGTGGAGGGCGCAGGATATCGGGACTTTGTAATAAACAGTTTTTGTTTTGTTTCTTTGTTTTTTAATTTCGCGCAAAGCTACACGAGGGCTGCCTGCGCTAGCCGTCCTTAATTTAGCAGTGTAAGACTAGAGGGAAGGCAGCTAGTTATCACCACCCACCGCCTACTCTTGGGATACTCTTTTACCAACGAACAGTGGGATTGCCCATCACAAATATATCGCCCTCACGGATGAAAGAACAAGCATGTTTGGTGTGAGGAGAAATCCAGCCCGCGACCCTCGGATTACGAGTCGAGTGCCTCAACCACCTGGCCATGCCGGGGCGAAGCTACGAGTGAAATTCAACAAATAATCACCCTACTCTGATTTTTGCGGTACAATTAATTCATATTGGGTTTTGATACCCGTGACTTGGTAAAGTACAGATAACTTAGTTATCCAAAATATTGATACACTGCTTCTAAAGCAAACGTTTGTGAATGTACCTGAAACGCGTGTTTTACTTGAAATACTGCTGTTTTTTACGTCCTGTTATTTATTTATTTCGAATACTTATTACTTGTAAACAACTTTAAATCTAATGATATTTGATCACACGAAATGTCTCAATTAAACTAATTACACCTAAGTAAAAAGAAAGCTGTATCTCAACCAAATCCGAAGTTAAACCATTGAAACATTTGATTTATTATGTTATTCTGTCTTATAAATCCTGGGTGAACTGTGTTTGAAATAACAAGTAAATAATTCTATTTTTCGTGGCGCAACATGTTAACTGTGTTTTGTAGCAAATAGACTTGAACAATTATTCTCAGAAAACAAAACCTAAAATGTTTTTTCGTGTGTGTTTTGAATGACTAGTTAGTATTGTTAAGCGCAATGCTATGCCATAGGCTGTCTGTAATCTGCCCATTACGGGTATCGAAACCCTAATTTAGCGTTGTAATCTTGCAAAGTTGTTGCTGAGCCACTGGGCAGGTGTTTTCTTATAGTAAAGCCACATTGGGCTATCTGTTGAATCCACCGAGGGGAATCGAACTCCTGATCTTAGCGTTGTAAATTCGTAGGCCTACCGCTGTTCCAGCGGGGTTATTAAATAAAGTTGAGAAGCACTTTATTTTACCATATTTTCTACCCAGTTCACTTCGACTTTTTTTAGAGAGGTACCTGTGTATGTGTGTGAAAACTATGTTCTAAATACACACATTTTCTAAAGCCCGTAAAATAATAGAATTATATAGGTTTTTTTTAGCCGTTTGAGACACTTTTATTTTACTACAAAGCTCAAGTGTAAAACTTGTGGATAGTTGAACAGTTTGCAAGTCATTAAAAGGTCATATTTAGTTTTCAACTGTACCTATTGAGCGCATGTTCAGAATATATTTATTGCATATTCAAGTGGGCTGGCATGGTCAGCTGGTTAAGGCATTCGACTCATAATTCGAGAGGTACGAATTTGAATCCCTGTCACACCAAACTTGCTCGCCCTTTCAGCCGTGGGGGCGTTATAATTTGACGGTCAATCCCACTATTTGTTGATAAAAGAGTAGTCCAAGAGTTGGCGGTGGGTGGTGATGACTAGCTGCCTTCCCTCTAGTCTTACACTGCTAAATTAGGAACGGCTAGCGCAGATAGCCCTCGTGTAGCTTTACGCGAAATTCATATTAAAGTGTACTGACTTTTTATCCTTTGCATAGGAAGTCTGAATCACCATTTTTAATGTAAATATGAAGATTATTAAACATATTTTGAGGTAAGTATATTTTTATTCATATAGTCTTATATATTAGTTTATTAACATATGCTGATCCAGTTAAGAGCTTTTACTGGCAAGTGGCGAACGCTATATTTTAAACAATGTCTATTCGCATAAGAAGCTTAGTTTTTTGTTTGTTTGTTGTTACGCGCAAAGTTGCACAATGAACTAACTGTGCAGCGTCCTCCACGAGTATCAAATCCCGGTTTTCGAGTTATAAGCCTTTACAGTTACTGTTGAACCACTGCTGAGCTGGAACTAGTTTCTTCTTACACAACTATTTGCCTATTTGTTTTATTATTATTATTATTAATTCTGTGTTTTGTCCTTCTAATATTTGTATGTGTGTTTATGGAAATCATGCTACAAAAATGTGCGTCATTCAGATCAGTCCCGGGCCCGGTATGGCCAGGTGGGTGAAAGCGTTCGGCCTGTAGTCTGAGGGTCACGGGTTCGAATCTCCATCGCATCAAACATGCTCCCCTTTCAGCCGTAGGGACGTTATAATGTGACTGTCAATCCCACTATTCGTTGGTAAGAGTAGATCAATAGATGGTGGTGGGTAATGATGACTAGCTGCCTTCCCTCTAATCTTACACTGCTAAATTAGGGACGGATAGCGCAGATAGCCCTCGTGTAGCTTTGCGCGAAATTCAAAAACAATTCAAACAACAGATCAGTCCCCTACTGGTACAACGGTTAGTCTACGGATTTACAACGTTAAAATCAGGGGTTCAATTCCCTTCGGTGGACTCAGCAGATAGCTCAATGTAGCTTTGCAATAAGAAAAAACACACACATTCAAATCACACAGAAAATTCCTGGATCTGTACTGGTATGAGAATTGAATGAACATATATTGGATGGTTGATATTTTTTTTTTTTTTTTGCTATTTGTTATATTACAATAGGCCCATAATTTGTACCGATATGAACAATGGACGCATCTGTATTGGATGTTTGGTAATATAATACCTTTTTATGTCCTATTTGTTATATTACAAAAGACCCGTAAACCAAAATAAGAAAGAAAAGGTTGATAAGATGATAAATAGACTGAAAGCCAGAGCAATGTTCACTTTCACGTAATTTTTGCTTTTAAAACTCCAAGTGCAAGAAAGATCTGCATCTTACGTTTTTTGTTTTCAGTTTCTGTCTGAATATTCAAAGCATCAGTTATGTTTATAGTGTTGACTACAATGTCGTACATTTTCATAAGCGGATACTACTCGTGGGTTTATGTGCTTCGAAGCTATAACAACAATAAATCTCATACATAAAAAAACAAAAACTAAGTGAAAACTACAAACTGAAAATGTTAAAAAATGACAGAGTTTTAAGAAGGTATTTATTTGAAAACAATAAAAACTAATTTGCGTTACTACGGTAAAAAACAAACAAACCGAAACTAAAAAGGAACTTGGTAAATGTAACTTCTAACCAATTGAAAACATACATTATACAAGTCCTCTTCGGAACTTGCTACCTTTATAACAGAAGTGGTTAATTTTTAGTGTTACCTTGACCTTTGAGCTACATTAACCAAATATTGACAAACTGGTCTTTGGGGGCGCTTAACCTCTGAACCAAATCTGTTTAAAATTAGTTTAAAACTTTTTACGTTGTACTGTTTATATACTGCTCCTTCTGTTTAATTCTGCTGTTTACTACCGTCATCCGACAGAAAAGGTGTTTCATGTGTGAAATCATCTGTACCTATTGAAACGTTTTAGTTTAAAAAGGTCAAACAAGGAGTGCTGGTTACAGCATCAAAACGGCATTATGCACCTATAATATTTTATTTAGAAAATTTAAATGGCAAAGTTTTATAATATACGTACGTATGTGAGAATGTATTGGTAAAAAATATTATGTTCCGATATCTACACAAAATACACAGTTTGTTTGTTTTTGAATTTCGCGTAAAGCAACACGAGGGTTATCTACGCTAGCTGTTCCTAATTTTTAGCAGTGTAGGACTAGAAGAAAGGTAGTTAGTCATCACTACCCACCGCCAACTCTTGGGCTACTCTTTTACCAACGAACAGTGGAACTGACCGTCACATTCTAACGCCCCCACGGCTGAAAGGGTCAAAAGACAGTGGAACTGACCGTCACATTCTAACGCCCTCACTGCTGAAAGGGTCAAAAGAGAGAGAAACAAAATTGCATTAATACTGTTAAAAGAATCTAATAAATACACATCTATACGTAATATAAGGAATATCCCCAACACTTTTATATATGTATATCTATATATTTATATATTAAGCAAAACCTAATTCTTAAATATCAGGTTCTAGACAAATTGTCTCTCGCAGAAAATAAATCCAAATAAATTGTATTTATAAAATCAATTTACTATCGCGCCGGTAACACGTATAAACAACAAGAAAATTTTAAACAAATTTTATTCGCGAAAATTCAAAAGATTTAATAACTCTTAACGAAAAATATATGTGGCAATACAATAGCCACTGAAAGCTTTACGGATATCTAGTGTATCAAAAATAATCCAAAAATATAGGTGAAAAAGCAAAGAAAATCGTATAGTTTCTAGGTTTAGGGTACTATAACTCTCAATGTCCTTAAACCTATCACTCACCGTCCGCAGCCAGTTTGGAGTTACGGCAATTACCACTAGAAATCTGAGTTGTGTGAAAACTACCATTAATTTCAACACTTTCTAATCTTTAAAACCACGTATAGATAATTCAGTAATAAATATAATACATGTATATATCAATTAAGAAAGCTACATTAATTAATAAAATATTTTGTCAACATAACCAAAATTTCAATTAATTAAACGACATTTTTACGATAATACTGAAGTAACGTGTTTTATGTTTCCGTGGAAAAGCTACAAGAAAGGACCACAACCAGCTGTGATGGAAGGAAATGTAAAGTGATACCATTTTAAATTGGTCCTATTTGGAAAGGATACGTAAAAGCTCGTTCCGACGCAAAAATTCATACAGGCAGAAGATAAGGTTTTTTAAGAATGAGGATATACAATTTTAAAGAGAGGAATACCCTTGTACATTGTACATTGGGAAACAAGGGAATGTGGATCAATTTGAGATATCAGGACTACCTGAAAACAGACCTGCAACATCTCGTATCCCAGCTACGCCTTGTAACAAGTGAGAATACACCAATACAAAGATGAGTAGCAAAATCTGTCCACGTGCTCTAGGCAACAGTACGTAACATAGCCAACGGGGTATGTGCTCAAGAGGATAAGAGGCTTCCAGCCATATCTCCCCTTTACTGTACTTACCTTAACCAGAATGGCACTGGTAGTACATGATGTATGAAAATTGCCGGACGCATTAGTTATGGATTTCTTTACGATTAGACATAATTGAAACGGATGCTGATAAATCATTGTCAAATACAGTGTGATTGAACATGGCGACACGGACTGTAACGAAGTGCTGAGGTATTAAATTCGTTTTGACATCATGTACCCACCCTCTGTATTTCACTATTCTAGTAAACACAGGATCACTACTATTTGCACATAAGGATGCGAACACCACACGGAAATTGGGAGTAATAGCAATGAATAAAATTAGCCATATATTAACCGTTTCCATGGCAACAATATTTTGTTATTCATTACGTCATGTTTTTCGAGTTTATGAAAATGGAATAATTTCAGAATTACACGCGATAATTATTTCTGTTACTGCCAAGAACTACTAATTACTTTCACTGTATATGGTGTGTTCAAACACTAAATTCGCACCAGGTTCCAATCTGGACAAAAAGAGTAACTGGGTATAAAAAGGCTCTAGCACCAAACAAGGTTCAACAAAATTCAAGCTTAAATAAGACCACGAAGATTTACACAGCGTTTTGTTTCGGTTTCTTTCTCTTCAGGTCTTGTGGTATGGTTTCATATAATCGTTTAATTACTTTAAACTTTTATAAAGCTAAATAATCTGTTTTTATAGACTGATATCAATATGTTTTCGTTTTATTTTTGTTGTTTCATTTTGTACACTGTGTTGCCAGAATCGTGTGTTTAAAAACTGAAAAATACCATCACAGTTTTTCTCTGAATTTTCTTAAAGATCTTAAATTTTGATAATTATAAACAATTAAACAGTTTCACCATATACATATATATTAACAGTACGATACTTTTGTTACCTATGACAACAAAAATCACATATAATATAAATATTATATGTAGTTATTTCTTTGTTTCATGAAGCATAGCGTGTGATACGAGTCTCTTAATAGAAATATTAGAGTATGATGATAACTTTACGTCTGTGGGCGAGAAGGTAGATAAGTGTGAACATCTTGTGTGTCTTCTTGTCAGAGAAGACCTGCCAGGTGTCAGTGAGTGTCTTTAGTTTCTTACAAATTTGGATTAACTGCACTTTAAATCAAGTTATGTCTTTTACGTCTAATATTATGCACTCTGTGATCGTCATTTTTGGATACTGGTTAGTGTTGTAATAATATCGTATTTATTTCGTCTTGTGAATTAATTCATTGTTGATAAAATAATAGGATTTGGATGTATTTTTAATAAGTTCGAACTATCTTACCAGAATTTATGTTATTCAGAAACTAAAGCTGAGATTAAGTCAAAGTTTGTTCCTTTTTAAAATCGATCATTATGTTCAATAAGGCGATACATAAATCACTGAAATAAAAATAATTTAATTTAGTTAAAAATTATGTTTAGGTACAAAATCACTGAAATAAAAAATAATTTAATTTAGTTAAAAATTATGTTTAGGTACAAAATCACTGAAATAAAAAAATAATTTAATTTAGTTAAAAATTATGTTTAGGTACAAAATCACTGAAATAAAAAATAATTTAATTTAGTTAAAAATTATTTTTAGGTTCAAAATCACTGAAATAAAAAAATAATTTAATTTAGTTAAAAATTAGGTTTAGGTACAAAATCACTGAAATAAAAATAATTTAATTCAGTTACAAATTATGTTTAGGTACAAAATCACTGAAATAAAAAATAATTTAATTCAGTTAAAATTAGGTTTAGGTACAAAATCACTGAAATAAAAAATAATTTAATTCAGTTAAAAATTAGGTTTAGGTGCAAAATCACTCAAAATAAAAATAATTTAATTTGGTTTAAAATGTTTTCTTTAATACTCGTTATTTTTTATTTTTTCGTTTCGTACGAAATGAAAAGTTTTGGTATTTTCTTAATTTTCAATGTAGTGAACTTCATTAATTATCAAAATCTTCTTCGATTAAGATTTAGAAATAGCTTTGCCATTGTTTTCGCCAATAAACTAAAATGTGTTATAGGAATTTGACTACATGTTAAACCAGAACTTATCGCAAACTAATTGTGACTTGGATAATATTTATGTATTATTAGTGACCGACATGGCCAGATGGGTTTAGGCGTTAGACTAATAATGTGAGGGTCTCGGGTTCGAATCTCCGTCATACCAAATATGCTCGTCCTTTCAGCTTTGGGGGCGTTATAATGTGACGGTCAGTTCCACTATTCGTTGATAAAAGAGTAGCCCAAGAGTTGGCGGCGGGTGGTGATGACTACCTGCCTTCCCTCTTGTCTTAAACTGCTAAATCAGGGACGGCTAGTGCAGATAGTAGGTTTAGTGCATTGTTCCTATTTATTCTTTACTCACTTGTCTTTTCACAAATTTTCTATTGTTTTGTAAAATGTGTTTTTTAAAGTTAAAAGTTTTTATTATTTTGAAAGAAATAAAATGATTACTATAATTTTATGTGGTAATTAATCTCATGAAGTTAATCAATGTATGTACTAAATAGAGTAGATTTCAATTCTATGTTTTGAAACATTTTTTGTGTGTAAATTTTAATCAAAGGATCTTTTCCCGTTGTGCTCATTCTCATTTCAGTAATTGTGTTTCTTCTCTGAGACGTATAAAAATATAGTTGTGCTCATTCACATTTCAGTAATTATGTTTCTTCTCTGAGACGTATAAAAATATAGTTGTGCTCATTCACATTTCAGTAATTATGTTTCTTCTCTGAGACGTATAAAAATATAATTGTGCTCATTCACATTTCAGTAATTATGTTTCTTCTCTGAGACGTATAAAAATATAGTTGTGCTCATTTACAGTTCAGTAATTGTGTTACTTTTCTGAGATACATAAAAATATAGTTGTGTTAATTCAGAATTCAGTAATTGTGTTATTTTTCTGAGACACATAAAAATACTTTTTCGTATATTATTATAAATTACAAATATATTTATTTACGTATACAAAAATTATCCAAATATTCAAAGCTTCATAATAAATTTGAGATGTGGAGCGTATTTAAAAAAATAAAATACCTTGTTATAAAGTTTGCCAGCATTTGACTCCCAACAGATTTTTATTCTATGTTTTGCTTTAACTAATATTTATTTGTCAATTAATTAAAGCAAAACACCAAATAAAAACCTGCTCCAATGAACACAAGCGTTTCTAAATGAAAATCTCCAGTATAACATTCGTTCTGTATTGCAGAACAACGTGAACGAAACACGTGTTTATGTATATTTCTTATGCTCACGAGCTATAGTTGTTTTTCTACTGTTCGATCTAAGGATGTTCACTTAACATTCTCCAAATATTATAGACATCGAGTACAAAGTGTTATTTGTGGCAATTCTGCTTCGTTCATTAGTAATTGTGCTGAGCAGGCCCAACTCAGTCAGATCTTCTTGGATTTAAGAGCTAACAGCGAGGGCTGCTGACTGATTGTCTAGGTCAGAGTTGTCATAGAAGTTTGTGGTAGTTTGCTTGTCGTTCATAATTAATACTTTGTTTTCAGTTATTAATTTGGAATGCCGTGTCCAGTCTTGGGACCATTACCTTAGGAAAGACACTGAATTGATTGTAAAGGGTTCAGAGAAGGGTTACTAGAATAGTCCCTGGTATGGATTGGTTGTCATTCGATGAGAGGATGAAATCTCTCAAATTGTTTTCTCATGAAAAAAGTCAGGAGGGATCTATTTGAGGTGTTTAAGGTTGTAAAGGGATTCGATTGTGGTGATTCATCATCTTTTTTTATGTTTAACAGTGGGAACAGTAGAACTAGAAGACACAAGTATGAATTTGGCAGGGTAGGAGTCATCTTCAGCTAAGACAGTTTCATTTTGCTAACAGGATACTTTGCCTTTGGAGTTTATAGAGGCTGGAATTTTAAGTGAGTTTAAGAAAACTCTTGGTAAGTACATGAATAACAAGGGCTGACTGCAAGATTTTTTGGTTTTTGAGTTAATCAGTTTAATTTAGTTTAGAAAATAGAACAGCCGAGATTAACCAACACATCCCATATTGTCCCAAAACATCATGTTATATATGTAATTCTCTTGTGAAATCAACAAAATATTCTATTAAGTCAATGTGTTTTTAATAATGAATATTTATATCTAACGCTGTTACTCCTAGAATGTTAATTATTTTTTCCGGGGCCTTCAATTAATTAGTAAACACCTGGAGTGTGTGTTTTTCTTATAGCGTTGTAAATCCTGAAACTTACAGCTGTACCAGCGGGGGTACATGGTTAGAAGAGAGAGTCAAAAGTATTATCATCAAAGGGGTGGAGCGAATACTCACAGAAAAGGTGTGAGAGATATAAAGTTTTAAAAATTATCATGTAATGAATGAAAAGCTTATTACAGGACCTTATCATTTTAACAAAACCACTGTGGTACTTCCAGCAACTAATGTTTCGCTTCGTGGATTAAAACCCTTCGAAAATACTTTCTCGTATTTTTTTCAAGGTCAAGAGTTTGTTCCAAGTGTGAAACTATAAATATTTCTGGCATTTTGTTTTTGCTGTGAAAATTAGATCAGAGCTTAATTATATTTAAAGATAGAATGCTATCAATTACACATACGAATATATATATAAATTTCAATATTTTGTTTGTTTTCGAATTTCGCGCAAAACTATGCGAGGGCTATCTGTGCCTAGCCTTCCCTAATTTAGCAGTATAAGACTAGAGGGAAGGCAGCTAGTCATCACCACCAACTCTTGGGCTATTCTTTTACCAATGAATAGGGGGATTGACCGTAACTTTACAACCACCTCACGGCTGAAAGGGCGAGCATGTTTTAGTGTGACGGGGATTCCAACCCGCGACTGTCAGATTAGGAGTCGAACGCTTTAACCCACCTGGCCATGCCGGGCCTTAATTTTGAATATAAAATTATGTATTTAAAATGAGAACCCATCAAATAAATTCCATCTTGGATGACTAATAGCGATTATTATTGTTAAGCAGACGCACATACCACTAAGCCTGTATGTTTAGGTAATCAAATATGTATAGTGATAGCCTAACAACATGAGATATTCAATCATTCTTTGATCGTTCTTTAAGTGTTTAAATATCGATTTAATTACTGCAATTACTTTATTTGCTCTGAAATATAATTATCGTTATTATATATTTGTTTATACGAATTACGTGACCACTTTGCGGGCCTCGTGTGGTCTATTGGTTAACGTACCGGGCTGCGGAGTAGTGGGTCACGTTCCGTTACTTTTTCAATTGTAAGTTTAAAATATAAAATATTTGATCTTCTTTCGATTGTTTAAATTGCATTTTCACAGGTTATTAATAAAACGTTATCGTCGTTGTTCACTCTTTAAATGTCGAAGTTATTTTTAACATTTTAAAAACTTTCTACTTTCGTCAAATGCTTTTTTTCACTTTGAATTATTATTAATTTTTGTAACATTAAGTATTCGGAAATAAAACATTCTAGAACTTAAATATGAGATGAGAAATATTTTATATTATTTTGTTACCATTTCCAAAAAAGAATGTAGTGGAATTCTCTGTGTATGTTAATTCAACCTTTGAAGAATAATTAAGTTTTTGTATTTTTTACTCTCTACAAATTCTTATTATATAAACTGCTGTTTATTTTTAAAATCAAAATCATCAACAAATTTGTTAATAATCTTTAATGATGTAATACTTAAATGCAGGATAGAAGAGAACGTACCGTTTAGAACGAAACCAAATTATATCATCTGTCCTCCAGATCATGTAATTTGTTCTGATCGTGTTTCCTGTGCTAAGATGTTAGCTGTTAGATATCGTTTGTATCCTTGTAAGTGAATATCTATCTAACGGTAAGGTTGTGGTAATTGCCTTTCAGTCACTCCCATGATTAGTAGCCTATGTGATTACCTAAGCCTAATTAATAATTTAAAACTATTTTCTTTGTTTGGAATAACAACAATATTTAATAATTTATTAACCATTTGAACAAACAACCTTCACGATAAACTCCACAATGGAAATAGAAGACTACAGATTCTTATTCCTTAAACACTTAACACAGGAGTTAACCGGAAACCCACAGGTGTGATGAAGTATCTGGATTATAAAACAACTCATCCTAACAATGACAACACCGTATAATTTCCAGAACGAATAAGGTTTGTAAATCCGAAAATTCTAAAAATCGCCGTTGACAACAGAGAACAGAAAAACTTGATAAAAAAGGTGGGAAATAGGATAAACACTAAAGATAACCATGAGGTAACATACAGACACAGAGTTGAAACCATGAAGTAACATACTGACACAGAGTTGTAACCATGAAGTAAGATACAGACACAGAGTTGTAACTATGAAGTAACATACAGACACAGAGTTGTAACCATGAAGTAAGATACAGACACAGAGTTGTAACCATGAAGTAACATACAGACACAGAGTTGTAACCATGAAGTAACATACTGACACAGAGTTGTAACCATGAAGTAACATACACACACAGAGTCGTAACCATGAAGTAACATACAGACACAGAGTTGTAACCATGAAGTAAGATACAGACACAGAGTTGTAACCATGAAGTAACATACAGACACAGAGTCGTAACCATGAAGTAAGATACAGACACAGAGTCGCAACCATGAAGTAACATACAGAAACAGAGTTGTAACCATGAAGTAACATACAGACACAGAGTTGTAACCATGAAGAAACATACAAACACAAAGTTGTAACCATGAAGTAACATACAGACACAGAGTTGAAACCATGAAGTAACATACAGACACAGAGTTGTAACCATGAAGTAACATACTGACACAGAGTTGTAACCATAAAGTAACATACACACACAGAGTCGTAACCATGAAGTAACATACAGACACAGAGTTGTAACCATGAAGTAAGATACAGACACAGAGTTGTAACCATGAAGTAACATACAGACACAGAGTCGTAACCATGAAGTAAGATACAGACACAGAGTCGCAACCATGAAGTAACATACAGAAACAGAGTTGTAACCATGAAGTAACATACAGACACAGAGTTGTAACCATGAAGAAACATACAAACACAAAGTTGTAACCATGAAGTAACATACAGACACAGAGTTGAAACCATGAAGTAACATACTGACACAGAGTTTTAACCATGAAGTAAGATACAGACACAGAGTTGTAACTATGAAGTAACATACAGACACAGAGTTGTAACCATGAAGTAAGATACAGACACAGAGTTGTAACCATGAAGTAACATACAGACACAGAGTCATAACCATGAAGTAACATACTGACACAGAGTTGTAACCATGAAGTAACATACACACACAGAGTCGTAACCATGAAGTAACATACAGACACAGAGTTGTAACCATGAAGTAAGATACAGACACAGAGTTGTAACCATGAAGTAACATACAGACACAGAGTCGTAACCATGAAGTAAGATACAGACACAGAGTCGCAACCATGAAGTAACATACAGACACAGAGTTGTAACCATGAAGTAACATACAGACACAGAGTTGTAACCATGAAGTAAGATACAGACACAAAGTTGTAACCATGAAGTAACATACAGACACAGAGTTGTAACCATGAAGTAACATATAGAAACAGAGTTATAACCATGAAGTAACATACAGACACAGAGTTGTAACCGTGAAGTAACATACAGACACAGAGTCGTAACCATGAAGTAACATATTGACACAGAGTTGTAACCATGAAGTAACATACAGACACAGAGTTGTAACTATGAAGTAACATACAGACACAGAGTTGCAACCATGAAGTAACATACAGACACAGAGTCGTAATCATGAAGTAACATACTGACACAGAGTTGTAACCATAAAGTAACATACAGACACAGAGTCGTAACCATGAAGTAACATACAGATACAGAGTTGTAACCACGAAGCAACATACAGACACAGAGTTGTAACCATGAAGTAACATACAGACACAGAGTTTTAACCATGAAGTAAGATACAGACACAGAGTTGTAACTATGAAGTAACATACAGACACAGAGTTGTAACCATGAAGTAAGATACAGACACAGAGTTGTAACCATGAAGTAACATACTGACACAGAGTTGTAACCATGAAGTAACATACACACACAGAGTCGTAACAATGAAGTAACATACAGACACAGAGTTGTAACCATGAAGTAACATACAGACACAGAATCGTAACCATGAAGTAAGATACAGACACAGAGTCGCAACCATGAAGTAACATACAGACACAGAGTTGTAACCATGAAGTAACATACAGACACAGAGTTGTAACCATGAAGTAAGATACAGACACAAAGTTGTAACCATGAAGTAACATACAGACACAGAGTTGTAACCATGAAGTAACATATAGAAACAGAGTTATAACCATGAAGTAACATACAGACACAGAGTTGTAACCGTGAAGTAACATACAGACACAGAGTCGTAACCATGAAGTAACATATTGACACAGAGTTGTAACCATGAAGTAACATACAGACACAGAGTTGTAACTATGAAGTAACATACAGACACAGAGTTGCAACCATGAAGTAACATACAGACACAGAGTCGTAATCATGAAGTAACATACTGACACAGAGTTGTAACCATAAAGTAACATACAGACACAGAGTCGTAACCATGAAGTAACATACAGATACAGAGTTGTAACCACGAAGCAACATACAGACACAGAGTTGTAACCATGAAGTAACATACAGACACAGAGTTTTAACCATGAAGTAAGATACAGACACAGAGTTGTAACTATGAAGTAACATACAGACACAGAGTTGTAACCATGAAGTAAGATACAGACACAGAGTTGTAACCATGAAGTAACATACTGACACAGAGTTGTAACCATGAAGTAACATACACACACAGAGTCGTAACAATAAAGTAACATACAGACACAGAGTTGTAACCATGAAGTAACATACAGACACAGAATCGTAACCATGAAGTAAGATACAGACACAGAGTCGCAACCATGAAGTAACATACAGACACAGAGTTGTAACCATGAAGTAACATACAGACACAGAGTTGTAACCATGAAGTAAGATACAGACACAAAGTTGTAACCATGAAGTAACATACAGAAACAGAGTTGTAACCATGAAGTAACATACAGACACAGAGTTGTAACTATGAAGTAACATACAGACACAGAGTTGCAACCATGAAGTAACATACAGACACAGAGTTGTAACCATGAAGTAACATACTGACACAGAGTTATAACCATGAAGCAATATACAAACACAGAGTTATAACCATGAAGTAACATACAGACACAGAGTTGTAACCATGAAGTAACATACAGACACAGAGTTGTAACTATGAAGTAACATACAGACACAAAGTTGTAACCATGAAGTAACATACAGACACAGAGTCATAACCATGAAGTAACATACTGACACAGAGTTGTAACCATGAAGTAACATACAGACACAGAGTTGTAACCACGAAGCAACATACAGACACAGAGTTGTAACCATGAAGTAACATAC
Organism: Tachypleus tridentatus; assembly: GCF_004210375.1. NCBI lineage: Eukaryota > Metazoa > Arthropoda > Merostomata > Xiphosura > Limulidae > Tachypleus > Tachypleus tridentatus. The sequence continues at coordinate 35,408,342 of NC_134835.1, forward strand.
AGACACAGAGTTGTAACCATGAAGCAACATACAAACACAGAGTTGTAATCATGAAGTAACATACAGACACAGAGTTGTAACCATGAAGCAACATACAGACACAGAGTTGTAACCATGAAGTAACATATAGACACAGAGTTGTAATCATGAAGTAACATACAGACACAGAGTTGTAACCATGAAGTAACATACAGACACAGAGTTGTAACCATGAAGTAACATACCGACACAGAGTAATAACCATGAAGCAATATAGAAACACAGAGTTGTAACCATGAACTAACATACAGACACAGAGTTGTAACTATGAAGTAACATACTGACACAGAGTTGTAACCATGAAGTAACATACAGAAGCAGAGTTGTAACCATGAAGTAACATACAGACACAGAGTTGTAACCATGAAGTAACATACTGACACAGAGTTGTAACCATGAAGTAACATACACACACAGAGTCGTAACCATGAAGTAACATACAGACACAGAGTTGTAACCATGAAGTAAGATACAGACACAGAGTTGTAACCATGAAGTAACATACTGACACAGAGTTGTAACCATGAAGTAACATACACACACAGAGTCGTAACCATGAAGTAACATACAGACACAGAGTTGTAACCATGAAGCAACATACAAACACAGAGTTGTAATCATGAAGTAACATACAGACACAGAGTTGTAACCATGAAGCAACATACAGACACAGAGTTGTAACCATGAAGTAACATATAGACACAGAGTTGTAATCATGAAGTAACATACAGACACAGAGTTGTAACCATGAAGTAACATACAGACACAGAGTTGTAACCATGAAGTAACATACCGACACAGAGTAATAACCATGAAGCAATATAGAAACACAGAGTTGTAACCATGAACTAACATACAGACACAGAGTTGTAACTATGAAGTAACATACTGACACAGAGTTGTAACCATGAAGTAACATACAGAAGCAGAGTTGTAACCATGAAGTAACATACAGACACAGAGTTGTAACCATGAAGTAACATACTGACACAGAGTTGTAACCATGAAGTAACATACACACACAGAGTCGTAACCATGAAGTAACATACAGACACAGAGTTGTAACCATGAAGTAACATACAGACACAGAGTTGTGTTGTCCTAACTCGGAAGTTTCTCCGAAAATATGCAGAAGAAATGTAAACGGCATACATTTAGAATTGTGTTTAAAAACTACAGCAATACTATAGTACACATCATACCACTTAATACACCACTCCAATTTGAAACATTCATGATGTTAAAAAATCACGCAAGTTCAAGAAATCGTGATAGAAGTTAAAAACCCTATAACTAGAGCGCTTTCGAAAGATCCAGTTTAAAACATGTGGTGCAAAATGGAAAAAAAAAGTTAGGGGTTCAGGAACATAATATATATATACAAGGTTTTTAAATAGTGGTCCATCTGCAATAGGAAAGAAGACATACATTAAATTGTAAGTCATGTTGAAACAATGGAATGTGAACCACTCACGAAAAGAAAGAAAAATGAGTAGAGCTCTAAATCTTTCTAAGATGTAATATACTCAGTATTGAAGTCAGCAAAACCTGGATGTGTAGATAGCAGGTCAAATGCTCTATGAATATATCTCAGCCTCTACCACCATAGAAATAGTCCTTTTCCCTGAAGTCAGAAGATCAGCAGACGAAACGCCGGATAAAAATAAATTAATGTTTGTTTTTTTTAACTTCGCGCAAAGCCACACGAGGGCTATTTGCGCTAGCCGTCCCTAATTTAGCAGTGTAAGACAAGAGGAAAGGCAACTAGTCATTACCACCAACCGCCAACTCTTGGGCTACTCTTTTACCAACGAATAGTGGGATTGACCGTAACATTATAACGTCCCCACGGCTGAAATGGCAAGCATGTTTGGTGCGACGGTTGATTCGAACCTGCAACACTCACACTTCGAGACGAACGCCTTAACCCACCTGGCCATGCCGGGTCTTTTATCCAGGAAGGACTAGACTGTATTTTTAATTACGTTATTTTAAAGTTTGTGTTCATTCCAATTCTCACGGCTTAGGTACTCAATGTCTAACTTGTACGGCACTCATATCTCTCCAACAATTCTCGACGAAGAAAGTAAATGTATGACATGGACACAGACTTGATAGTCATAGTAGTAGGTGAGCGTGTTGGAACGTGGTGGTTCAGAAGTAAGTAAATAAAAGTTATAACACTTGCTTGTTAGTCTTAAGTACTAGTTGCCCCTAATTTTAAATCAATAGACTAGATGGAACAGACAGTTAACAGGACCCACCACCAACGTTTAAGCTACTCTGAATAATAGGACTTGATCATTACCCTTATAACGCACCCATGGCCAAATGTCGCACCCCTAGTGGCACAGCACCATGCTAGAAACCGAGTTTCGATACACGTGGTGGGCAAAGCACAGATAGCCCATTGTGCAGCTCTGTGCTTAATTACAAACAACAATAACCATAGGTCACATATCCATAGTTCAGCACTAAAACCACTAGGCTACATTTTCGACTTCTTCGTCCCTGTTCAGGACGCTATATTATTGTATGTCCTTTGCTATGAACTATTACAGACAGTATGATGTGCAATTAATTGCGCAAAAGAGTTTATTTAATATTTGTACATGTCTTGTTTGTAATATATTTGATTGTGAAGCCTCTTCAGGAGGATTCTTAAATAAAAAAACGCACAAAAAACTAGGCTACATTATTGTGAATTAAACATTCCAGTTACTTCAACATACACATTTTCTAGAAATTGTTCATTACTCTTATTTTATCGAATAACGTATAAAACTATGCGTAAATGCAAAATATGCTAGTACAGTTGAAGGCCTGGCATGGCCAGGTGGGTTAAGGCGTTTGACTCGTAATCTGAGGGTCGCGGGTTCGAATCCCCGTCGCACCAAACATGCTCACCCTTTCAGCTGTGGAGGCGTTATAATTGACAGCCAATCCCACTATTCGTTGGTAAAAGAGTGGCCCAAGAGTTGGCGGTGGGGGGTGATGACTAGCTGCCTTCCCTCTAGTCTTACACTGCTAAATTAGAGACGACTAGCGCAGATAACCTTCGAGTAGCTTTGTGCGAGATTCAAAAACAAACAAACAGTACAGTTGAAGAGTTTTTCGTTGTGCACCATTTAAATTTTAAACATTCTCAATGGGTTTGATATTCAAATATATTTACATTTTTAACTTGAAGAAGTTATATCTAATGAGTGTTTTTATTATGATTTACAGTATTATAACACTTTGTAATATAACTATTTTTATTAAGTTATTATTATAACTATTTTTATTATCAAGTAAACTATTGTATCAAGTACTTCTTTGGCCATAGTTGAGCATAAAAGAACAAGATAAATAAAAAAAAAATTCTGTCCGTGTTGTTACCTAGAATCACATTTGGTGGAGTTAAAATATATTCTGGTAATTAACTTCTACAATATCTCTAGCCTTGCTTCCTTGGTGTTGTTTTTCAATCCTTATTTGGAAGTTTTTAAATTCCCAATTTTTTACTTATCTTGTGATAATTTGAACGATTGAGCATTTTTTTTTGCATAATTTAGATTTTTTCTAAGTATCGGAATGGTTATTTTTTAAATATTTTATATGTATATAGCTTTTACTATTACGGAGGAGAATTCTGAATGTTTTTATGGAAGCGAATTTTTTTTCCTTAATGTGGTTTTCGTCGTGCGCATTCTTAGAAATTTTTGTCAAAATTTGGTCTATCTTTATTATGGATCACTATCGCGGTTTGTGACCACCACAAATCTTTGTAATTTTAGCATCAGGATTATAATTTATCACTATACTGGACTATTTAACATATACTTGAAATGATTTAAAGACACAGATTAGTGGAACTTTGGTACATGTTTCCCTCCCCCCTTTGCAACTAGTTGACAACATATATAATAAATAAGCCATACCGGGCCTCAGGGTGTACTTAACTCTTAACTCTTGGAGTACTATTTCAAATAACGAAATACTTTTTCATTTTGTCTTCCAAGCATGCATCAGTGAAAGCCTCTGGGATACTGGTCAATCACTATCAAGTTTCCATCCTGTTTGTATTCACAATGATAATTCAATAAGCGACACGAACTCGGGAGTCTCGATACAGAATTTACATTACCGTTATTTTAATAACACTATGCAACACAAATTTTGTTCCTGGATTGTATGTGTTATTTCTTAATTACTTATGTTGTAAAAACACAGAAAATGGCCATTATTCCCTTCAAACTTTACTTTTGTGACCTGGATAATGAAATTTCGAAATTAACCTATTTTGTATGTAAAAACGGACAAATTTGCACATTTTCATTTACATAAGGTCTGAATAAAACAACATATGAATCAATATATATGTAAAATCGGCTCGTTTGGGTTGAGAAAATATTTTACGTAGAGGAGCGAACAACGTTTCGACCTTCTTCGGTCATCGTCAGGTCCACAAAGATTTACGTATATTTATACTAAAATTATACAAAAATGTTTAGAAGTGAGTAATTTTTCGAGGTTTTCGACTGTAATGTTAATCATTTTAACGTATCAGCCCCCAAAATATAGTCTCCCATCATGTTTTCTTTATACGCTTCTTGGTAGCGACGTTCAAAGTCCACTATATCTTGGTGGAAGCACTCACCTTGCTCCTCTGAGTATGCTCCCACGTTCCCCTTGAATTTATCAAGATAGGCGTCAAGGATATGGACTTTCAGGGACATCCTGCAGCCTATTTTACCGTAGTTCTTCACCAGAGCCTCAACCAGTTCCACATAATTTTCAGCCTTGTGCTTGCCCAAGAAGCCCCACACTAGTGCGACGAAGCTGCCCCAAGCTTTTTTTCCCTTCCTAATAAGCTTCTTGGGGAATTCTGTGCACTCCAGGATCTTTTTTATTTGTGGTCTAACGAGGACATCAGCTTTGACCTGTGCCTCAGACAGCTTAGGGAAGAAGTGTCGAAGGTACTTGAAGGCTGCAGACCCCTTATCAAGAGCTGTGACAAATTGTTTCATAAAACCCAATTTTATGTGCAATGGTGGGAACAACACCTTCTCGAGTCCACTAGTGGCTCACCCTTGACATTGTGCCTCCTCACAGAGAACTCCGTCCGTTGTGGCCAGTGCTTCCTGTTGTAGTGCGCTACGGTGTTCCTGCTGTCCCAAAGGCAAAGATAACAGGGAAACTTGGTAAAACCTCCTTGGAGACTCATCAGGAATGCCACCATTTTGAAGTCTCCGATAACCTCCAAGCCATACTCATTATACTTCAAGGCTTCTAGTAAAGTTTTGACACTGTTGTATTCCTCTTTGAGGTGCACTGAACGAGCCAGAGGAAGAGATGGATACTTATTTCCATTATGGAGCAGAACAGGCTTAAGGCTTCTACAACATTCTAGAAAGTTCTTGAAAATTCTTGTAAGTTCTACAACATTCTAGAAAGTTCTTGAAAATTCTTGTAAGTTCTACAACATTCTAGAAAGTTCTTGAAAATTCTTGTAAGTTCGAGAAAATTCTCTATCAGTTACTCAGCACTGAATCTACTTGGAATGATCTGGAAAATGGGTAAGTTTGAAAATTTCATTACCCAGGTCACAAAAGCGAAGTTTGAAGAGAAAAATAAGTCTTTTCCATTACTTTAGGCATAATCTATTAAGAAATAACACTTTCTGCCCAGGAACAAGGAAAAGTAAAAATTTTGTTACATAGTGTAATTTAAAACATTGATATATTTTCATTTATTTAAGTATCTAAAATTCATTTTTATGAGAAAAACTGTCTCATGCATCAGAACACTATGTTGGGTTGATGAGAAAACCTGATCTAAGCATCAGAACACTGTATTGGGTTGATGAGAAAACTGACCTAAGCATTAGAACACTGTATTGGGTTAATGAGAAAACCTGACCTAAGCATTAGAACACTGTATTGGGTTAATGAGATAACCTGTCTTAAAGATCAAAACACTGTGTTGGGTTAATGAGAAAACTTGTCCTAAGCATCAGAACACTGTGTTGGGTTGATGAGAAAACCTGTGTTAAGCATCAGAACACTATGTTGGGTTGATGAGAAAACCTGATCTAAGCATCAGAACACTGTATTGGGTTGATGAGAAAACTGACCTAAGCATTAGAACACTGTATTGGGTTAATGAGAAAACCTGACCTAAGCATTAGAACACTGTATTGGGTTAATGAGAAAACCTGACCTAAGCATTAGAACACTGTATTGGGTTAATGAGATAACCTGTCTTAAAGATCAAAACACTGTGTTGGGTTAATGAGAAAACTTGTCCTAAGCATCAGAACACTGTGTTGGGTTGATGAGAAAACCTGATCTAAGCATCAGAACACTGTATTGGGTTGATGAGAAAACTGACCTAAGCATTAGAACACTGTATTGGGTTAATGAGAAAACCTGACCTAAGCATTAGAACACTGTATTGGGTTAATGAGAAAACCTGACCTAAGCATTAGAACACTGTATTGGGTTAATGAGATAACCTGTCTTAAAGATCAAAACACTGTGTTGGGTTAATGAGAAAACTTGTCCTAAGCATCAGAACACTGTGTTGGGTTGATGAGAAAACCTGTGTTAAGCATCAGAACACTGTGTTGGGTTGATGAGAAAACCTGTGTTAAGCATCAGGACACTGTGTTGGGTTGATGAGAAAACCTGTCTTAAGTATCTGAATACTATTGCTTGGTTGATAAAAAAAATACGTCCCAAACATCTGAACACTGTATTGGGTTGATGAGAAAATATGTCTTAAAAATTAAAAGACTATTATTGGTGGGTTAACGAAAAAAACCTGCCTTATGCTTGAGTATAATAATGCCACAACGATAATAACTCTAACAACTTCCTATCACCGAACATGCTTATTCTTTTAGCCTTAGAGGTGTTATAATGTGACATTCAACCCCACTTTTTGTTAATAAATAGCAGCACAGTTCAACAAACCCGCAAAATTGTCCTAAATACCAGAATGTGGCTATATTGAGATAACTTGTTTCAAACAATATAATCCTACATTGACAGAACACTAAAAATGTTAGTTCTAGAAATAATTCTTATTATGAAATTCGGCGTCTTTAGAGAGAAAGCCAAGTGTTTATTCCCATACGATATTCTGTAGTATTAATATCTTCAGAGAAAAGTCCGAATGTTTGTTTCTGTAGTAGTTGTTTTTCTGAATAGTAATATCCTTAGAGAGTAAGTCAAATGTTACTTCTGTAACATACCTTCTTGTGGATGTTAATATCCTCAGAGAGCAGCTCATTTGCTTCTCCAAATAATAAATCTTCTTGAGAATATTAATATCCTCAGAGAGCAGCTTATTTGTTTGTCCCTGTAACAGATCTTCTTGTAGATGTTAATACCCTCAGAGAGTGGCTCATCTGTTGTGTCCCTGTAATAAAACTTCTTGTAGATGTTAATACCCTCAGAGAGTGGATCATCTGTTGTGTTTCTGTAATAAATCTTCTTATATATGTTAATATCCTCAGAGGGCGGCTCATTTGTTTGTCCCTGTGATAGTTCGTCTTGTAGATGTTAATACCCTCACAGAGCGATTTATTTGTTTGTCCCTATGATAAAACTTGTGGATGCTACCAACTACAAAAAACATTATTTATAACACGTAAAAGCCCCTTGCTAGTACAGCGGTATGTCTCCGGACTTACAACGCTACAATCAGCGGTTCGATTCCCCTCGGTGGGCTGAGCAGATCGCTCTTTGTGGCTTTGCTGTACGAAATACACACACACACACACACACACACACACACACACACAACACGTAAAGTTGTCTCTTAATATGGTGAAAATAACGAGTTTTTATACTTAAAAAGGTAATTTATATATTTGATTTCTCATAAATACAGTTTATACGAAATAAGGTCAGTGTTAGAAGTACATAGTATTTCGTAAGTATGACACGCAAAAGATTAGTGTCGAAGTTTCTTGTCTACCTCTATATCACAATTATCACTAACATTATTTTCCAACTGTTGGTCCTCTGGTTACTTACCCTTTGAATCAGGTTAAGCCTGGGTCGGCATTGTCGTGACGTGGTATTAAAGTCTTCAGATTAACTTTCGTGACAAAAAAAAAAAAAAGAAAAAGAAATCCCAATTATAAGGTCTCTAATCTGATTCTACAAAACATATCATGTTCTAAGTGTTTATCTGTACGATATTGTTATGATCAGAGTCAAGAGTCCACATTCTATTTAACTTCTTTATTATCCGTGGACCTCATGGTTAAACCTCTTTTTATTTTCTTATACGTCGGCGTTGTTCTAGATGTTATCTTGTTTAGTCTTGAAACATATCGTGTGTTACAGTCTATGTCTTCACGTGCCTGTACCGACGACAGATTTGTTTTAGTTTTTCATATTTGTTCCAGGCGGACAGATCTTAGAATAAAGTCATTGCTTTTGCTGTTCCTCATATGTATCCTCTGTATTTCAACTGTAATGATTCAGCTGACTTGGTTCGGTTTTGTTTGTTAAGTATGTTTACTAGAAAGATCTAATCTCTTGATGTTTGAGTCGTGCAACTTTTATCAATGTGTTACCATCGTAAATAAAACAGTTCAAATACTTGTTTTACAAGCAGCCGTCAATAGGACATCTGGACATACAGAAAATGGACAAGTTCAACAAACTTGTTATCATGTTATTGACCTACATACAATTCTCATTAAGAGGGTATTCTAAAATTCCTGTATCCTTATGCTCTTTACCATGCAACAAATAATGTCATTCTATTGTATTATTCAAATTTAATATGAAGTTCAATACGTAATAAAAAACTTTAAGATAAGGCTTGTATAAACTAAACTTACATTAAATACTATTATTTTAATCTCTAACTATTAGAGTCTGGTTTATGTTATGACCAGAAACGATATTGTTTTATCAGTAACTCTAACTTTTGCACTTAGTAACAGTATCGAGGTTTTTGTATTCTCATATATGATTGGAAGATCTTGAATATGGAAATACAAAACATGATTTAAAAGTAATTATTCTTAAAACTAAAATGATATGATATTTGTCTGACTCAATCAACATGTTTATGTATGAAAAATTTGTCTCATAATTTAATATAAAAGTTCAGTGAAGAGCCACGTGTCGCTGTTCAAGAACATGCGCGTTGTTGTACATCCAAAATAACAAAACGTAATAAGGAGATTACTCTCGAATCAAGGACAATAAGGTCAACGTCATACGTTTCGATTACAAAAACAATAATACGAGTTTGGTTTGTTTTTGAATTTCGCGCAAAACTACACCAGGGCTCTCTGCTCTAGCCTTCCTTAATTTAGCAGTGTAAGACTAGAGAGAAGGGAGCTAGTTGTCACCACCCACCGTCAACTCTGGGGATACTCTTTCACCAACGAATAGTGGGATTTATCAGAACATTATAACGCCCCCACGGCTGAAAGGGCGAGCATGTTTGGTGCGCATGGGATTCAAACCCACGACCATAGGTTTGGGACATTCAACGTAAACTTACTTTGCTTGTGCCAATTAAATAAAATTTTGTAAAAAAATGAGTCATAAAATACGTAATGAAAATATCTGTTGGAGAAGACGATGACGTTTATTAAATATTTGCACATTCTACCCAAGTCTTATGTTAGAAACTCGGTGTTGTTAAGTGGATTGTTTCTTTTATTTTACTAAATAAAATAAAAATATTACTTGGTGTTATTTTTATGACAGAAAATCAGTGAATAAATTACTAATTAATCTTGCTTCAACTACAGAGTTCATTGATCGTGTATGTGTGCGTTCTGTTGACATGCTAACTTGTTATTTTATTTCTCTTAGTTAACACGGCGTGTTACACCAGTGTTTAACATAACACAGACTGCATAGCAGGCAGCTTAACTTACAATCTGATTAATAAAAAAGAACGCAAACACACAAAAAATATCAACACCATGTGTCTTTTAATACTCAGATCACAACTGAAACACCAAAAGAAAGAGTTTGTTCATGGTTTACATGTAACAAGAGAAGAAAGTGGATGCTTAGGTAATTTTTTAATTTACGGATATAAGTTTACTGATATGCACAAAGTTGCGCAACGGAATACCTGTCTTATGCCCATCGCGAGAATCAAGACTATTACATATGTAAAAACGGCTGGTTTGGGTTGAGAAAATTTTTATGTAGAGGAGCGAACAATGTTTCAACCTTCTTCGGTCATCGTCAGGTTCACAAAGAAAGAAAGGGTTACTGACCGATAACTGACCACACGCTTGAAGGGGGTTGTGTAACTGAGTATAGGAATGTAGAAGGCGTGCTTAGATGTATAAAGGTGTTCCTTTGTATAGGTTTATTTTGGGCTTGAGTTGTTGTATAAGTAAGGCTTCTTTAATATTGCGTTTATGTTTGTTTCTTTATTTAGTATTTGGGTGTTTTCTATGGTTATGTTGTGTTTATTTCATTTGCAGTTTTCGAAAACGTGTGAAGGTGACTTTTTGTGTTCTTTGAATCTGGTTTCCATTTTTCTACTTGTTTCTCCAATATAGAAGTCGTGGCAGTTATCAAACGTGGTCAGCTATCGGTCAGTTACCTCTTTCTTTCTTTGTGAACCTGACGATGACCGAATAAGGTCGAATCGTTCTTCGCTTCTCTACATAAAAATTTTCTCAACTCATACCAGCCGTTTGTATATATATGTTGCTCTACAAGTGGGTTTTGACATCACTGACAATCAACAGTATTGTTTGTGTTATTACCACACAGCTATCAGTGAGAGTGAGGGGATAATTAGTATCACCAGACGAGGCCCGGCATGGCCAAGTAGGTTAAGACGTGCCAGTCGTAATCTGAAGGTCGCGGGTTCGAATCCCCGTCATACCAAACATGCTATACCACTATTTGTTGGTAAAAGAGTAGCCCAAAAGTTGGCGGTGGGTGGTGATGACTAGCTGCCTTCCCTCTAGTCTTACATCGCTAAATTAGGGACGGCTAGCGCAGATAGCCCTCGTGTAGCTTTGCTCGAAATTCAAAAGCAAACAAACGTTTAACAATAACAGAACAACGCACTCGGATTTCTTATCTCTTTAAGCCTCGTACGTCATTTCTAGCGAAACAAAATAGTAGAATCAAGTTATTTTTCTTTGAAAATATATCTAATTGAAAGCTGGATTGATAAATAGGCCCAGCATTAAATGAAATAAAGGATATTACTGTTATTGAATGCCAAATAAAGAATCTTCAGTCTATAATATTATTCATCGAAAAAAAACCCTCGTGGGAGAGTAAGTAGAAAGTTTATGGACTGAAAGTTTGTAAACAGTGTGTGACTAGGGTTTAGTTAATGTTGTAAGTTTATGGACTGAAAGTTTGTAAGCAGTGTGTGACTAGGGTTTAGTTAATGTTGTAAGTTTATGGACTGAAAGTTTGTAAACAGTGTGTGACTAGGGTTTAGTTAATGTTGTAAGTTTATGGACTGAAAGTTTGTAAACAGTGTATGACTAGGGTTTAGTTAATGTTGTAAGTTTATGGACTGAAAGTTTGTAAACAGTGTATGACTAGGGTTTAGTTAATGTTGTAAGTTTATGGACTGAAAGTTTGTAAACAGTGTGTGACTAGGGTTTAGTTAATGTTGTAAGTTTATGGACTGAAAGTTTGTAAACAGTGTGTGACTAGGGTTTAGTTAATGTTGTAAGTTTATGGACTGAAAGTTTGTAAACAGTGTGTGACTAGGGTTTAGTTAATGTTGTAAGTTTATGGACTGAAAATTTGTAAACAGTGTGTGACTAGGGTTTAGTTAACGTTGTAAGTTTATGGACTGAAAGTTTGTAAGCAGTGTGTGACTAGGGTTTAGTTAACGTTGTAAGTTTATGGACTGAAAGTTTGTAAGCAGTGTGTGACTAGGGTTTAGTTAATGTTGTAAGTTTATGGACTGAAAGTTTGTAAACAGTGTGTGACTAGGGTTTAGTTAATGTTGTAAGTTTATGGACTGAAAGTTTGTAAGCAGTGTGTGACTAGGGTTTAGTTAATGTTGTAAGTTTATGGACTGAAAGTTTGTAAACAGTGTGTGACTAGGGTTTAGTTAATGTTGTAAGTTTATGGACTGAAAGTTTGTAAACAGTGTGTGACTAGGGTTTAGTTAATGTTGTAAGTTTATGGACTGAAAGTTTGTAAGTGTGTGACAGGGTTTAGTTAATGTTGTAAGTGTTTGTAAACAGTTTAGGGTTTAGTTAATGTTGTAAGTTTATGGACTGAAAGTTTGTAAACAGTGTGTGACTAGGGTTTAGTTAAAGTTTGTAAGTTTATGGTGAAAGTTTGTAAACAGTGTGTGACTAGGGTTTAGTTAATGTTGTAAGTTTATGGACTGAAAGTTTGTAAACAGTGTGGACTGAAAGTTTGTTTATGGACTGAAAGTTTGTAAACAGTGTAAACAGTGTGTGACTAGGGTTTAGTTAATGTTGTAAGTTTATGGACTGAAAGTTTGTAAACAGTGTGTGACTAGGGTTTAGTTAATGTTGTAAGTTTATGGACTGAAAGTTTGTAAACAGTGTGTGACTAGGGTTTAAATGTTGTAAGTTTATGGACAAAGTTTGTAAACAGTGTGTGACTAGGGTTTAGTTAATGTTGTAAGTTTATGGACTGAAAGTTTGTAAACAGTGTGTGACTAGGGTTTAGTTAATGTTGTAAGTTTATGGACTGAAAGTTTGTAAAGTGTGTGACAGTGTGTGACTAGGGTTTAGTTAATGTTGTAAGTTTATGGACTGAAAGTTTGTAAACAGTGTGTGACTAGGGTTTAGTTAACGTTGTAAGTTTATGGACTGAAAGTTTGTAAACAGTGTGTGACTAGGGTTTAGTTAACGTTGTAAGTTTATGGGCTGAAAGTTTGTAAACAGTGTGTGACTAGGGTTTAGTTAATGTTGTAAGTTTATGGACTGAAAGTTTGTAAGCAGTGTGTGACTAGGGTTTAGTTAATGTTGTAAGTTTATGGACTGAAAGTTTGTAAACAGTGTGTGACTAGGGTTTAGTTAATGTTGTAAGTTTATGGACTGAAAGTTTGTAAACAGTGTGTGACTAGGGTTTAGTTAATGTTGTAAGTTTATGGACTGAAAGTTTGTAAGCAGTGTGTGACTAGGGTTTAGTTAATGTTGTAAGTTTATGGACTGAAAGTTTGTAAACAGTGTGTGACTAGGGTTTAGTTAATGTTGTAAGTTTATGGACTGAAAGTTTGTAAACAGTGTGTGACTAGGGTTTAGTTAATGTTGTAAGTTTATGGACTGAAAGTTTGTAAACAGTGTGTGACTAGGGTTTAGTTAATGTTGTAAGTTTATGGACTGAAAGTTTGTAAGCAGTGTGTGACTAGGGTTTAGTTAATGTTGTAAGTTTATGGACTGAAAGTTTGTAAACAGTGTGTGACTAGGGTTTAGTTAATGTTGTAAGTTTATGGACTGAAAGTTTGTAAACAGTGTGTGACTAGGGTTTAGTTAATGTTGTAAGTTTATGGACTGAAAGTTTGTAAACAGTGTGTGACTAGGGTTTAGTTAATGTTGTAAGTTTATGGACTGAAAGTTTGTAAACAGTGTGTGACTAGGGTTTAGTTAATGTTGTAAGTTTATGGACTGAAAGTTTGTAAACAGTGTGTGACTAGGGTTTAGTTAATGTTGTAAGTTTATGGACTGAAAGTTTGTAAACAGTGTGTGACTAGGGTTTAGTTAATGTTGTAAGTTTATGGACTGAAAGTTTGTAAACAGTGTGTGACTAGGGTTTAGTTAATGTTGTAAGTTTATGGACTGAAAGTTTGTAAACAGTGTGTGACTAGGGTTTAGTTAATGTTGTAAGTTTATGGACTGAAAGTTTGTAAACAGTGTGTGACTAGGGTTTAGTTAATGTTGTAAGTTTATGGACTGAAAGTTTGTAAACAGTGTGTGACTAGGGTTTAGTTAACGTTGTAAGTTTATGGACTGAAAGTTTGTAAACAGTGTGTGACTAGGGTTTAGTTAACGTTGTAAGTTTATGGACTGAAAGTTTGTAAACAGTGTGTGACTAGGGTTTAGTTAATGTTGTAAGTTTATGGACTGAAAGTTTGTAAGCAGTGTGTGACTAGGGTTTAGTTAATGTTGTAAGTTTATGGACTGAAAGTTTGTAAACAGTGTGTGACTAGGGTTTAGTTAATGTTGTAAGTTTATGGACTGAAAGTTTGTAAACAGTGTGTGACTAGGGTTTAGTTAATGTTGTAAGTTTATGGACTGAAAGTTTGTAAACAGTGTGTGACTAGGGTTTAGTTAATGTTGTAAGTTTATGGACTGAAAGTTTGTAAGCAGTGTGTGACTAGGGTTTAGTTAATGTTGTAAGTTTATGGACTGAAAGTTTGTAAACAGTGTGTGACTAGGGTTTAGTTAATGTTGTAAGTTTATGGACTGAAAGTTTGTAAACAGTGTGTGACTAGGGTTTAGTTAATGTTGTAAGTTTATGGACTGAAAGTTTGTAAGCAGTGTGTGACTAGGGTTTAGTTAATGTTGTAAGTTTATGGACTGAAAGTTTGTAAACAGTGTGTGACTAGGGTTTAGTTAATGTTGTAAGTTTATGGACTGAAAGTTTGTAAACAGTGTGTGACTAGGGTTTAGTTAATGTTGTAAGTTTATGGACTGAAAGTTTGTAAGCAGTGTGTGACTAGGGTTTAGTTAATGTTGTAAGTTTATGGACTGAAAGTTTGTAAACAGTGTGTGACTAGGGTTTAGTTAATGTTGTAAGTTTATGGACTGAAAGTTTGTAAACAGTGTGTGACTAGGGTTTAGTTAATGTTGTATGTTTATGGACTGAAAGTTTGTAAGCAGTGTGTGACTAGGGTTTAGTTAATGTTGTAAGTTTATGGACTGAAAGTTTGTAAACAGTGTGTGACTAGGGTTTAGTTAATGTTGTAAGTTTATGGACTGAAAGTTTGTAAACAGTGTGTGACTAGGGTTTAGTTAATGTTGTAAGTTTATGGACTGAAAGTTTGTAAACAGTGTGTGACTAGGGTTTAGTTAATGTTGTAAGTTTATGGACTGAAAGTTTGTAAGCAGTGTGTGACTAGGGTTTAGTTAATGTTGTAAGTTTATGGACTGAAAGTTTGTAAACAGTGTGTGACTAGGGTTTAGTTAATGTTGTAATTTTATGGACTGAAAGTTTGTAAACAGTGTGTGAGTAGGGTTTAGTTAATGTTGTAAGTTTATGGACTGAAAGTTTGTAAGCAGTGTGTGACTAGGGTTTAGTTAATGTTGTAAGTTTATGGACTGAAAGTTTGTAAACAGTGTGTGACTAGGGTTTAGTTAATGTTGTAAGTTTATGGACTGAAAGTTTGTAAACAGTGTGTGACTAGGGTTTAGTTAATGTTGTAAGTTTATGGACTGAAAGTTTGTAAGCAGTGTGTGACTAGGGTTTAGTTAATGTTGTAAGTTTATGGACTGAAAGTTTGTAAACAGTGTGTGACTAGGGTTTAGTTAATGTTGTAATTTTATGGACTGAAAGTTTGTAAACAGTGTGTGACTAGGGTTTAGTTAATGTTGTAAGTTTATGGACTGAAAGTTTGTAAACAGTGTGTGACTAGGGTTTAGTTAATGTTGTAAGTTTATGGACTGACAGTTTGTAAACAGTGTGTGACTAGGGTTTAGTTAATGTTGTAAGTTTATGGACTGAAAGTTTGTAAACAGTGTGTGACTGGGGTTCATATAATGTTGTGGAAACGTTGTACATTTACGATAAAGTTTTTTATTAATAATCCAGCCAAGCCTCTCCAAGCTATATTTCTAAATTTGTTTTGTATTTTGTTTTGAATTTCGCGCAAAGCTACACGAGAGCTGTCTGCGCTATCCGTCCCTAATTTAGTAGCGTAAGACGAGAGAGAAGACAGCTAGTTATCACCATCCACCGTCAACTATTAAGCTATTCTTTTACCAACGAATAGTGAGATCGACCGTAACATTATAACGCCCCCACGGCTGAAAAGACGAGTATGTTTGGTACGAAGTGGATTCGAACCCGCGACCCTCAGATTTCGAGTCGAACGCATTAACCAATCTGGCCGTGCCGGGCCATATTTCTTAAAAGTGGGTTCCTCGTCACCAGATTATAACACTAGAACTAGGGTCATATTCCCCGGGATGAGCACAGCAGATAGCCAAAACTCTAAGCGCCTTATTTTTTTAGTACTGTTATTGTTGTTTAGAAAGCTAAACGTAATAATACGTGTATGAAAATGCATTAAGAAAGTAGTGACCTTCCTGGATAACGGACTTTTCTGTATTTGAAAATAATTGCAAATTGTTCACTTGCTCTGTGTTATTTCATTTAAACAAACTGGAAACGTTGTTATAATGCCTGCTATTCTACCCGTAAAATGTTTCACGAACCAAAGAAAGGTCAATAAAGGGGTCAACGTTTTCGTATCTGTTATGAAGTCACGGAAACCTTCCACCCATGTAAAAGTGGCGCTGTGTGTGCAGTTTAATAAACTAATAAATCTAATTTTCCGGCATATTGGGTGTAACATATTACTCGTGTTCAAATCACTTGGAAAGAAAAGTTTTACTTTATATTATATTTACCTGAAGTTATGTACATTTTCTTTACATATTTACAGCCAGCCAAGACTGTATGTTGGTAAAAAACTATTTATTTTAAATTATTACAATTTTCTTGTATTACCCTAGGTGAAATAGGACCTATATGCATGAAAAACTGAGAGAGGAGGCCAGGAGAGCCATTTTTCCCAGATCTAAAGCTCAAAGAAGGCTTCAAAAACACACAAACATTTCTTGCGCATTTATTAAGTTTCGTGATTTGTTTTTACGCATAGAAAGAGGCTAGAAAACTATTTATTAAATGTTAAACAAAATTAATAAGCACATATATTAAATGAAACATATTCATATTTTCTTTCACATTTCTAGGGACCACAGATTGTTTTATTTTGTTTTCATGTGTCATATGTGGCCTGGGCCTCTCCGAACTTTGAAACGACCTATTGAAAGACGTTTAAACTCAAGCAATGTGTACATAATTAAAAAAAACAAAAAACATTTATATGAGTCTCTGTAAGGAAAAATTAACAAACATATTTGTAGTTCCGATATCAGAATTGAGTACTTCCGAAAAATGTACTTTATAACGTTAAAGATATTGACACATACGTCACACATTCGTTTGTTTGTTTGTTTGTTTTGGAATTTCGCACAAAGCTACTCGAGGGCAATCTGTGCTAGCCGTCCCTAATTTAGCAGTGTAAGACTAGAAGGAAGGCAGCTAGTCGTCACCACCTACCGCCAACTCTTGGGCTACTCTTTTACCAACGAAAAGTGGGACTGACCTTACATTATAACGCCCCCACGGCTGGGAGGGCGAGCATGTTTGGCGCGATTCGGGCGCGAACCCGCGACCCTCAGATTACGAAGCGCACGCCTTAACGCGCTAGGCCATGCCAGGCCCCACACATTCGTTTTTGGTTTGAAGGCTATCTGCGCTAGCCGTTCTTAATTTAGCAATGTAAGACTAGAGGGAAGGCAGCTAGTCATCCCCACCCACTGCCAACTCTTGGGCTACTCTTTTACCAACAAATAGTGGGATTGACTGTCACATTATAACGTTCCCATGGCTGAAATGGCGAGCATGTTTGTGTGATGAGGGATCAGAACCCGCGACCCTCGGATTACGAGTCGAGTGCCTTAACCACCAAGCCATGCCGGGCCTATTTGTTTTTGAAGATGTAAATATATCCTTTACTGTTTCAAACATTTCCTTAGTGCAAAGAAAGTGTAAGTAAAATTATTCATATTCTATAGAGATGGTCTTTTTTAAAAGTACAAATTTTTTTGGGGGTGGAGATGAGTGGGGCAGCTACCTTCTAAAGCTCGAAAGGAAGCCCCAAATGTCAGTTTTTCTAAAACATTTTTCATCAAGCAGGGTTAACATTCATACGCAAATTACACCGTAGTTCAGAACCTCCCGTTGAAAAGGGGATCCATGCCAGGGTATTCTTCTTCGATCCCCTTGTTTTCTACCCCAAAGTTTCTGGGAAAGGACTTTCCTGCTTTAAAGTTCCATATCTGAAGCAAATTTAAAATTGAAATGCGTATTATTCTCTGTATAATTAATACTGTAGTCAGCAAACATTAATTGTTATATAATGATATATAACTATTTTCGAAATTAACAGAAATTGGAGATACGGAAAAAAAGAACATTTGCGGTTATATTATTTGTATCCCAAACGTTACGCGTTATGGTTTCTGATGCTTCACCAGTTTTTGACTTTTAAATCAAGAAACTATTTGAACCTGGTTATTGGTTTGTTTGTTTTTTTCTGTTATCAACCACATCTTTAGAAGGTTTCACATTTTCTTTCAAATTGCCAACTCGTTGTGTTTGGTTGTTTGATTGCTTGACGTTTATTGGCGCAAAGCAACTAGGCTATTTGCGCCAAACAATCGATAAAAAAGGTTAAAGTAAAACTGTTAAAAAAGGTAAAAAACAAATAAATTAAGATAAAACAAAACAACGTCCAAAAATCGGATAAAAGATCTAAATAAAATTTAAAAGGTCAATGGGCCATAAAAAGTTTAAAAAAAGGAAATTGGACAGTGTCACCATTGCGAATGACACTGTCCAACCTCCGGGGTAAACCCGTAGA
This sequence comes from Tachypleus tridentatus, assembly GCF_004210375.1. Lineage (NCBI taxonomy): Eukaryota > Metazoa > Arthropoda > Merostomata > Xiphosura > Limulidae > Tachypleus > Tachypleus tridentatus. Next base: position 35,427,035 of record NC_134835.1, read on the forward strand.
AAAACATGTCTAAAATGGTGTCGTAATGTAAAAGGTGGGCCGTTTGACTTGACTGTCACACAGGACACACATTGATGCATCAGTCCCAGATGAAAGAAAACGATGAGTTAAAATCAATGTGTAGCCTAATTAGGACAACATCCTCCTTCTGATCCTTACGGGATCAAGACGGCCAAAGAAGATCAGAAGGTTTGATCTGGAAAAGCTTGTAACGATGTTACTCACCCCAAGTCGACTGCTGACTGGCGCGAAGCTGAGCTTCTAATACATGATCGTAGTCCATATACGGAATTGGCACCAGAGCAAACATACTTAGCCACAATGACAGCGAGCTCGTTCCCGTAGATACCGATGTGATCAGGTATCCAAAAAAACAACAAATAGAAACAGAAGATAAAGAAAAATGGACTAGTTGTTTTAGATCATCGACGAGAACGGAATGAGAAATGACAACAAGCGATTCCAGGAACAGCAGAGAACTAAGAGAGTCAGTGTAAATTGTACAATTGTACTGCATAGTTTCTACATGATCCAAAGCAAGATAAATGGCATAGAACTTGGCAGTGAACAAAAAACTGTAGAGACGATCATGTGAGCGATCACTGAGTCACAACAAACCATTAACAGATCCCACAGAGTAACCTGATGTTGAACCATCTGTATAAATGGGATGGAAGAGTGGTTCATAAGATATTCAGCAAAAAAGAAGACAGTTCTTCCACTCGGGAGTATCCGCCTTCCACAGATAACTCAAAGAAAAATCACAGATGAGGATGATAATAAGCCATGACGAGATGGACGGACCAGCGGAGATAACAATGTCATCCAATGACACATCGAACTCAGACATCTGCACCTTGATACAAAAGTCATATGGAAGAATGGCAGATCGTTTATTCCAAAAGAACATAACCCACTGAGGAAAGAAGACACAACCCCAGATGTGATCCAGTAGTAAGAATCGGAGCATAATGGAAGACTGCAAAGAGCGTTGCAAATGGTAGAGGTGAAGAGGAGGTTCGTGGGACTCAGTAAACAAACTACTGAATAGTTAAGTGTGGAAAGCCCATGTGAAGAGCAGAGAGCCCAGATGGTAAAAGGGGTCCAGCATCCTCAAGGCCGAGGTCCTGGCAGAACCAAAGACCAGAGACACAAAGTCCAGTTTGAAGTAAGTGAGAACACGATAGATCCTAGACACAGAGGATGTTCAGTACTCTCCTACATTTGGCACTTAGTTGCTCGATGTGAGGAATGAGAGTCAGCTAATGTACAAAGTTAAGCCCAAAGAACTTTGTCTCAGGGACGAGGAGAAGAAGACCATCACCGGGAGGGAGAGCAGGATTAGTGTGTATGCCTCGTTGGAAGTAAAAGTGCATGCAAACATCTTTGAAGAAAGAACAGGTAAAACCTTTCGCTGTGGTCCACTTCAACAAATAATTAAAGGCAGTTTAAAGCTGCTACTCAATAACTCTCATGTTCGACTACCGACACGAGATGTGGAAGTTGTTCACATAGAGCCCATTTGTAACTAGGAGGAAGCCGTGTAGTGATAGTATTACTTTTGATACTGAAAATTGTAACATTCAAGACAAAGCTCTGAAAGACTTCAAGTTCCTGTGGAAAAGAATGGGAAAGTTTCCAACCCACACGGACTTTGAATCGCCCATATAGCTTTTTGACTGACTTAGGAAAGCTAGTAAGCCCCTTTAATTTTTACTGAATAAAAAAGAGAAACATTTACCCTGAAGTGTTGTATAAAAAAGAATGTAATATAATAAAATGAGGTACAGGTGTAGAAGAAGGTGAAGGCTGATGTACAGAGTCTTCAAGACATGGCCGTTTACTGGTGATCTGTTGTTGTTGTTTTTTATTAATTTATGTTTATTTGGTTTTGGGTGAATCCATAGTGGAAGAAGACAGATTGAGTGACCACTGATTCCACCCACCATAGAGTCCCACAAGCAGACACATTGTAATGCTGAACGACACTTAGTACACACAAGAGTACAAATAGCAAGGTACAAAACGACACTTAGTACACACAAGAGTACAAATACCAAGTTACAAAACGACACTTAGTACACACATAACAAGAGTACAAATATCAAATTACAAAACGACACTTAGTACACACATAACAAGAGTACAAATATCAAATTACAAAACGACACTTAGTACACACAAAACAAGAGTACAAATACCAAGTTAGAAAACGACACTTAGTACAAACATAGTAAGAGTACAAATACCAAGTTACAAAACGACACTTAGTACAAACATAACAAGAGTACAAATACCAAGTTACAAAACGACACTTAGTACACACATAACAAGAGTACAAATATCAAATTACAAAACGACACTTAGTACACACAAAACAAGAGTACAAATACCAAGTTACAAAACGACACTTAGTACAAACATAGTAAGAATACAAATACCAAGTTACAAAACGACACTTAGTACAAACATAGCAAGAGTACAAATACCAAGTTACAAAACGACACTTAGTACACACATAACAAGAGTACAAATACCAAGTTACAAAACGACACTTAGTACACACAAAACAAGAGTACAAATACCAAGTTACAAAACGACACTTAGTACAAACATAGTAAGAATACAAATACCAAGTTACAAAACGACACTTAGTACAAACATAGCAAGAGTACAAATACAAAGTTACAAAACGACACTTAGTACACACATAACAAGAGTACAAATACCAAGTTACAAAACGACACTTAGTACACACATAACAAGAGTACAAATACCAAGTTACAAAACGACACTTAGTACACACATAGCAAGAGTACAAATACCAAGTTACAAAACGACACTTAGTACACACATGGCACGAGTACAAATACCAAGTTACAAAACGACACTTAGTACACACATGGCAAGAGTACAAATACCAAGTTACAAAACGACACTTAGTACACACATAGCAAGAGTACAAATACCAAGTTACAAAACGACACTTAGTACACACATAGCAAGAGTACAAATACCAAGTTACGAAACGACACTTAGTACACACATAACAAGAGTACAGATACAAAGTTACAAAACGACACTTAGTACACATATAGCAAGAGTACAAATACCAAGTTACAAAACGACACTTAGTACACACATAGCAAGAGTACAAATACCAAGTTACAAAACGACACTTAGTACACACATAACAAGAGTACAAATACAAAGTTACAAAACGACACTTAGTACACATATAGCAAGAGTACAAATACCAAGTTACAAAACGACACTTAGTACACACGTAGCAAGAGTACAAATACCAAGTTACAAAACGACACTTAGTACACACATAGCAAGAGTACAAATACCAAGTTACAAAACGACACTTAGTACACACATAACAAGAGCACAACTACCAAGTTACAAAACGACACTTAGTACACACATAACAAGAGTACAAATATCAAATTACAAAACGACACTTAGTACACACAAAACAAGAGTACAAATACCAAGTTAGAAAACGACACTTAGTACAAACATAGTAAGAGTACAAATACCAAGTTACAAAACGACACTTAGTACAAACATAACAAGAGTACAAATACCAAGTTACAAAACGACACTTAGTACACACATAACAAGAGCACAACTACCAAGTTACAAAACGACACTTAGTACACACATAACAAGAGTACAAATACCAAGTTACAAAACGACACTTAGTACACACATAACAAGAGTACAAATACAAAGTTACAAAACGACACTTAGTACACACATAACAAGAGTACAACTACCAAGTTACAAAACGACACTTAGTATAACAAGAGTACAAATACCAAGTTACAAAACGACACTTAGTACACACATAGCAAGGTACAAATACCAAGTTACAAAACGACACTTAGTACACACATAACAAGGTACAAATACAAGGTTACAAAACGACACTTAGTACACACATAGCAAGGTACAAATACCAAGTTACAAAACGACACTTAGTACACACATAGCAAGGTACAAATACCAAGTTACAAAACGACACTTAGTACACACATAACAAGAGTACAAATACAAAGTTACAAAACGACACTTAGTACACATATAGCAAGAGTACAAATACCAAGTTACAAAACGACACTTAGTGCACACGTAGCAAGAGTACAAATACCAAGTTACAAAACGACACTTAGTACACACATAACAAGAGTACAAATACCAAGTTACAAAACGACACTTAGTACACACATAGCAAGAGTACAAATACCAAGTTACAAAACGACATTAGTATATACATAGCAAGAGTACAAATACCAAGTTACAAAACGACACTTAGTACACACATGGCAAGAGTACAAATACCAAGTTACAAAACGACACTTAGTACACACATAGCAAGAGTACAAATACCAAGTTACAAAACGACACTTAGTACACACATAACAAGAGTACAAATACAAAGTTACAAAACGACACTTAGTACACACGTAGCAAGAGTACAAATACCAAGTTACAAAACGACACTTAGTACACACATAACAAGAGTACAAATACCAAGTTACAAAACGACACTTAGTACGCACATAACAAGAGTACAAATACCAAGTTACAAAACGACACTTGGTACACACATAACAAGAGTACAAATACCAAGTTACAAAACGACACTTAGTACAAACATAGCAAGAGTACAAATACCAAGTTACAAAACGACACTTAGTACAAACATAGCAAGAGTACAAATACCAAGTTACAAACAGATCCATAAAGTTAGTTCACACAACAGAGTCAAAAGGAAAATAATCTATCTAGAGAAGATTTGTAGTTGTTTTGCTTTATTTATTCCTCATGTAGCTTTGCGTGAATATCTGAAGCAAATAACAAACAATTGTGAAAATAAGAAAAAAAATGAGTTGACATACATTATGTCGCAAATTACATGCCTCGATGTAATCTCGTCTGTTATGTTGAGATCGAATTATGAAGATTCACATTTTCAATGTTAATCCCTCGCTTAGAATTTTAAAGAAACAACTATTTCTATAACTCTGATAGAAAGTGTTCTGTTGTTGCCACGTGTTTTTACCTGTGTTGCTATACTTGTGATATCGTGAGAAAAAGTTGAAACTTGTTTATAAAAGATAAAAGAACTTAGTATTAAACACCCCTATTGTTGACCCCGGAATGGCCTGGTGGTGAAGGCACTCGGCCCGTAATCCGAGGGTCGCGGGCTGGAATCCTCTTCACACCAAACATGTTCGCCCTTTAAGACATAGGAGAGTTATAAAGTTTTGGCCAATTTCACTATTCGTTATTAAGAGAGTAGCCCAAGAGTTGGCAGTGGGTGGTGGTGACCTGTTTTCCCTCTAGTCTTACACTGCTAAATTAAGATCGGCTACCGCAGACAACCGTCGTGTAGCTTTGCGCGAAATAAAAAACAAACAAACCCCTATTGTTGGAAGAAATATTTGAGCAAGAGACTTAAAAAGTGACTCATGAAAGTCTGGCGTGTTCGAACATCTCCAAAACGTTCAGTTTACAGTTAAAAATATCCTAATCGTATGGTCGCGTAACAAAGTTCAAGTATATGTATGTATTTCAAAGTATTCTGTTGGTAAAGAAAGTTCTTTTTTCTTAACAAACACCGGCAGGAACTTTGTAAGAATCTTCAGATTCCTTTCAACAGATGGCAGGCAGTGTGTTTACGACAAGTTTATCTTTCTAACAGCAGCAGACAGTGTTTACGACAAGTTTATCCTTCTAACAGCAGCAGACTAGAAGTTTATCCTTCCAACGGACTTGCAGGCAGTGTTTACTGTAAGTTTATCGTTCCACCAGATGGCACGCAGTGTTTACTATAAGTTTATCCTTCCAACAAACAGCAAGCAGTGTTTACCATAAGTTTATAAAAATAATTTCATATTTAAGAAAGGCAGCTGGTGAACAACACCAAACACCAAGTTTTAAGTTACCCTAGTCTAACTGAAGAGTATAATTTGCTCATCATTCAATTCAAACTGACTCCCCCCGTGGAACAATAAAAAGTCCTCTGGTTTACGACGTTAAAATCATGGGGTCGATTCCCCCTCTGTGTACTCAGCGGATAGTCCAATGTAACTTTGCTATGAGAAATATACACCAATTTACAGTCCGATTGCACCAACTGGTAGACAAAGTCCAAGCCCTAACAAGGGGAGATGTTTGTTTCATAGCAAAGCCACATTGAGCTGTTTTCTGTGTCCACCAATGAGAATCGAATTCCGGATTTTAGTGTTGCAAGTCCACATGCCTACCGTTTTCCCACTGAGGATATGTTTCCTTCTACAGCAAAATATTTAATGTTAGTGGTCGTAGAAAAAGGGTATATTATTGTTTTGAAAATAACATCAAATTAAAATAAAAATCGAACAAGTGATTGAATTCGCTCACTTATACAGTGTCTCAAGTCCGATTAGTACCAAGAGTATTGAGTACAAGCACATTTATAGTGCAAAAGAAAATTCCAGTGACTACTCAACAAGTAAAACGTGTATGTGTAAACAAGACGTGTGACTAGAAGCTTCGACATTCAGTATAAGATTTGGCGTCGTCCATCAGCTTCAATGTTGGGGTCGTCAGCCGAAAGATTCTAGGTGTCTGGAAAACCTTTGTTGGACCGCTTACTGCTTCGCATTAAACAAGTAGGGTAAAATTAAAAATAAATATCTCTTCAAGATAATTAAGTTATGAATTCATTCCTACGTTAAAAATAAATCCATCAATATCGGACAAAACTTGTCTATGATTTATCGAACTTTCACCTTAAAACTACTGCATGAAAACTTGTTTATAAATATTTTAGTTTGAATGAAAATCAAGCAAAAGATAGCGATTTACATGCTTAAAGTTTAAATCACTTTGTTAAAAAAAAAAAAAAGAAACTCCGCGGTAAGTCTAAATGTTTATAATGTTAAAAATTGGGTTTGGATTCCCGTCATGGACAAAGTATAGATAGCCTGTTATGTTTCTTTATGTTTTGACCACAAAATAAAAAAGCTAAATAATAAAATATATGAGATCATATAAACCAGTCCCTCGCTAGTAGAGAGGTAAATCTACGGATTTACAACGCTAAAATCAGGGGTTCGATTATCCTCGGTGGGCTCAGCAGATAGCTCAATATGGCTTTGCTATAAGAAAAAAACACACATACATAAAAGCAGAGTTTCCGATTTCAATGACGTGTGTTGTTAAAAATTATGTAATTACGAACAGTGGATATCTGTTATAGATCTCGATTAGGGTAAATTAAAATGATTATCTTAACAGTTTCACACCCAACCCACAGAGGTTTATGATACTTTTCGTGAATTAATATCATATAAAATAAGCTATCCAAATTGAGCAAAATAATATAAACAAATCCATCTTACCTCAAATCTGATGGGCATGGATTCGAATCCGTGTCACCCATTATGTTCTCCTTTCAGCCTTGAGGGCATTGTAACGCGACGGTCAATCTCACTGTTTGTTGGTAAAAGTATAGTTCCAAGAGGTGGCGGTGGATAGTGATAATTAGCTGCCTTCTCTCTAGTCTTACACTGCTAAATTAGGGATGGCTAGTGCAAACAGTCTCGTGTAGCTTTGAGCAAAATTCATAAACAAACCCAGCTTAACGACTAGCAAGGGCATTTATAATGTATTTTACTTAAACTTAATTGGATGGAAAACGTAGTCTAATATAAAGTGAACATTGAATCAGAGCAATAGAGCAAGTATTCAACAGCATATTTTAAATATTAGTATGATAGGCAAGACCACGTGTTCACGTAATTATCGTTACCTTAAACAAGAAACCTCTTGGAGACCCGATAAAACGAATTCCAAGTAAAGTAGATCTCCAATATTTATTAAAATTAAAAGTTCGAACACTCATATATCTGACGGTTTCAGATCAAATGGTTTACATAGAAATATTACGGTCAATAAAGGCTTTAATACTATTCCAATTGACCCGGCATGGCCTAGTGTGTTAAGGCGTTCGACTCGTAATTCGAGGGTCACGGATTCGAATCCCGGTAGCACCAGACATGCTCGCCATTTCAGTCGTGGGGGCGTTATAATGTAACGATCAATCCCCTTATTAGTTGTTAAAAGAGTAGCCCAAGAGTCGGCGGTGGGTGGTGTTGACTAGCTGCCTTCCCTCTCGTCTTACACTGCTAAATTAGGGACAGCTAGTGCAGATAGCCCTCGAGTAGCTTTGCGTAAAATTCAAAAAACAAAACTATCCAAATTTGTCTTTGTAGCGTCACTTGGAGTGAGTGTTAAAGCTGTTATAGATTAAGATTTGTACAATATATCTTTACACACTATTACTTTATTACTAACAAGTGTTGAACTTCCAACGCAGGTACATAGCTTATGATCACATAAACCACTAGTACTGCTTCCTCAAACACTAACGTTACATACCATTTTTAGTGTTGAACAGATGCATTTTAGAGAATATGAACAGAAAAAAAATCCAAAGCTACACTGTAATGTGTGTTTGTTTGTTTTGAATTTCGCGCAAAACTACTCGAGAGCTATCTGCGCTAGCCGTACCTAATTTTGAAGTGTAAAACTAGAGGGAAGGCAGCTAGTCATCAGCACCCACCGCTAACTCTTGGGCTACTCTTCTACCAACGAGTAGTGGCATTGACCGTCACATTATAACGGCTGAAAGGGCGAGCATGTTTGGTATGACGGGGATTAGAACCCACGATTTTAAAATTACGAGTCGAGTGCCTTAACCACGTGGCCATGGCGGTCCCTTTAAACACGTGAGTTGTCTTTGAAGAAGAAACGTGAAGAGCATTTCCCAAGGAATCCTACTTCATCTCTGAGAGCTAATAAAAAAAAAAAATCTATATATTTGGAATTAGAAATATTTTGAAGTTCTGAAAACCGAAAGTACTTAGATTTATATTAACCATAAAGTTAAATACAAAATTAACCATTTCTTATTTTTATCACTCATTTCGGCTACGACATCCATCCATGCTCTACTAACCTCTTTTAGACTAGCTAACATTAAATAGAGTTTATATTAAGAAACACAGGTCAAATTATTAAAATTGAAGCCCTGTATGCAACACTTCCGCGTGCAATTAACGTGAATAACGTGATATTTACGCAGATTCGTCTTGTAGCCGTAACTTACTTTTTTCTTTACTAACAATTCAATGGACTGAAGTCACGAAGCATAATTTGCTGAAATAAGAAAAACGTTCTGTCAACATTTTTAACGATTTCGAGGGACAGTTTTCCTTGTCTCGCTTTTACGCACTACATATTAAAATGTTATTCTTTGTGAACATGTCATATTGTTATATTGTAACCTGTTTGTTTCCTTGTGGCAGTTTTGTTACATGCTTTTAATAATTATATTAGGTTTAAGAACTTTATTGAACTACAACGAGACGACGTTTCGTCTTCTGTACTGAATCCTTCTACAGTGCACCCTGAAATAATTATATATATGTGTGTGTGTGTGTGTAAGTGTCTATATATTAACACATATATATTGTAATTGTAAGTTATTACTTTGAACAATAGGATCGACCACATATACGAAAAGCCTGTTTAAATTAAATGACGTGATTGTATTGGATAGTTTTTAAATTGGCACATTTTTAGAAATTCATGGCCCCTCTCCTCCCAAGTTGTTGTTTTTTGGATTTCGCACAAAGCTACTCGAGGGCTATCTGTGCTCGCCGTCCCTAATTTAGCAGTGTAAGACCAGAGAGAAGGCAGCTAGTCATCACCACCCACCGCCAACTCTTGGGCTACTCTTTTACCAACGAATAGTGGGATGGACCATCACTTATAACGCCCCCACGGCTGAAAGGGCGAGCATGTTTGGCGCGATGGGGATGCGAACCCGCGATCCTCAGATTACGAGTCGTACGCCTTAAGATGCTTGGCCGTGCCGGGCCTGTCCTCCCAAGTACCTTAACGATAAATCTGATGGGTAAATGTTGGGTTTTGATACTCACGGTTGGTGAAACACAGATAGTGTACTGTCCAGCAGTGTGCTAAATAACAAAAAAAAAAAAACCCACCTTAACCCACCTGGCCGTTCTGGACCTTATGAATGACAAACTTGCCCAAAATTACAGCAATGACTCAAAATGATGAACATGTTAACGTGGTAGCAAAGAATCCAAGTTATGTTAAAGATGATATCGCCCAACATGGAATCCAAGTTATGTATATAACATGACAGCAAATAATTTAAATGATATAAATGATGAACCAGACCGAATTAACAAGTAGGTTCAACATCACGATCTTAGGAAAATGACAACCGACACCACCATAGTCACAACAATGATAATCTGACCACTTTTTACTTATCTCACGTCTACCCATAATTATATGTTTGTACAATACATTGTTGTCTTTGTAAGTTCTACCTTTATCGACTTCAGAAGTGGTATTTTAAATGTAATTAGTCTGACATTTCTCTGTCTCTCTATATTATATATAATATTATATATATATATGCTCCTCTCTAGTACAGCGGTAAGTCTACGGATTTAAAACGCTAAAATTAGGGGCTCGATTCCCCTGGATGGGCTAAGCAGATAGCCCGATATGGTTTTGTTAAAAGAAAACACACAAACACCCTCTGTACCAAAAAATAAAAATAAAAACTTCACTGCTTGAAGAGCACGAATGACAAACCCGTTCGAGAAAATATTTTCATGTGAAGATTTCTAACAGATATGTCGCTGAAAACCTACGACGTATGAACGTATGTCTCACCTCAAACGAGTGGCGTTGCAAGCTTTGCCTTCTTTAAAGCAGCTATGACCTAATTCATCAGTTTGTCACCTATTGTTTTGCACATTACTATAAAAAAAAAACATACAAATCTTGAACTACCGGAAAAAAATAACACACAGCTCTGCTTCCCGCCGATTTGTTGTATGCTTTTGCAAAAGAACGTACATTTAAATTATGGACTAACAAAAACAAAAGTTAGTTATATCAGTCGTTCCATTTGTATCACTTCCTAACATTACTAAAGCATGGTTTACTTTGTTATTGCTCTTTGTTTGTTTGTTTGTCTTTGAATTTAGCGCAAACCTACACGAGGGCTATCTGCGCTGGCCGTCCCTAATTTTGCAGTGTAAGACTAGAGGGAAGGTAGCTAGTCATCACCACTCACCGCCAACTCTTGAGCTACTCTTTTACTAACGAATAATGGAATTGCACATAACGTAATAACGTCCCCAATGGATGAAAGAGCGTGTATGTTTACTGCGACGGGGATTTGAACTCGCGATTAGTCTTCAAAAGGAGACTAAATAACTTTTCATCTTTTATAAGCCTTCTTAGTCTCGTCACAATTATTGTTGATGTTTAGTTACACAAGAGGTTATCTGCGCTTTTTTTACACTGCGTAGGATCGAATCCCGTAAAGTAGTCTGTAAAGTTACCACTGGCACATCGGGAGGACTTTGTTGTAACAATCTCATTATTTTTATATTTAAAGTTCATAATATTCGCCCAAACATTATGGATGAAAAAAGTCAGGGAAAGTCTTTTAACTCAATTAGATTGAGTTATAGAAAACAGTTTTTAAAATACAAACTGGAAGTCTAATAACCTAATGTAAGTGGAAGTCAGGTTGAAATTGATGTCATTTAAATCATACCAATGAGCCTGTTCGTATTGTAAATGGTGCCTTTTACTAAACTAATCTACTGAAAGCCTTGTTCTTATTGTAAATGGTGCCGTTTACTAAACTAATCCATTGACCCTAACCCATCAATGGCCACAACTATTTTTGAGCATTTGATTTTACTTTGTGAGAGTGTGTTTATTTTTAGAAACGTTAAATAAACATAAACATCCATATGATTGAAAAAGAATGTCTCTTGATTTGTAGGAATCCTCTAAAGCTGAGAACATTAAACGGGAAAGTTGAACACAAATATCAGGAAAATCTAACAGAAACAATATCAACATAATCTGATTTTTTAAAAAATAAATCACTCATAAGTTTCAAATTTATATTGGTTAAACTTATGTCCTAAAATTAGGACGTTGGCTCTTATTATTTTAATTCATGGCAGGGCTCTTTATAAAAACAGTTGCACAAAATTATGCAAATGAAACGAAATTTGAACTAATTTAATGTTGGTCTGTTTATTTGTTTTTGAATTTTCGCGCAAAGCTACACGAGGCCAACTGCGTTAGCCGTCCCTAATTTAGCAGCGTGAAACAAGAGGGAAGGACTAGTCATCACCACCAACCGCCAACTCTTAGGCTACGTTTTTACCAACGAATAGTGCGATTGACCGTCACATTATTATGCCCCCAGACTGTAAGGGAGGACAAGTTTGATATGACGGGGATTCAGTCCCGCGACCCTCTTATTTCATGTTGATATATTCTTATCCTATATTAATTCAACCTGTGACTTTGTGGATTTTTATAGATAACTCTTCCAAAAGTTCTGGACTAAGTTGGTCCAAACTTAAGATATGGACTCGAAATAGTCCAAGGAAATATTTTAAGCATATAGCACACCCTCCTTACAGAATATATGCTATAACGGACTAAAACGCACCTGGACATGCACAAAGGTATGATGAGGGGGGGGGGGCTAAGAGTGTGTTTTCGTGGTCGCTAAACCTGAATCTGTAATGGGATTTTACATTCTTGGACCCCCTCGGCATCCCGGGGGTGCCATATTTTGTATCTGTGTTCATCGTGCCAGATAAAAAGCCAAAAAAACACACCCTACGCATTAATAGATAAAAATTAAAATATGAATATTTGTTACTGGGTTTTTGTCTTTCTTTTTTCTAATTAGGCCTAGGTTTGTAATTTTAAAAAAATTAAACAAAAAGCGGGATGCGAATTTGAAACGTTTCACGACTACTACTCTAGTCTAACAGCTCAGAGTTGAAGACGGCTGTCCTAGATTAATGGACCTCATATACCTACCTTTGCGTGAAAATTCTACAACAAAAACTAGCCTAATCGTTACGTAATGTTGCAGGATAAAATTGCGTGTATAATTTAACACGTACAACACATTTAACACTATCTCCAAACAGCCTCTCAAATTACATATAATATTTTAAATATTACAGACAGTTTACTGTTAAACATACAATAAATTATGTTATTACTGTTAATTATTGAACAAGTACCACGTGGTAAACAGTTTTGCTATTGTGAGCCAATAATCATTTTCAGGATTAATTAAAAATAATGTAGGTAGGCCTAGACTCTGTGATAAAGCTCATACAATATTCAGTATTTTGGTTTGTGAAAAACGCACTGCCTTTAGCTCTTAATATCTTATATAATATCTTATATATGGCTTTAAAACAAAACAAAATAATGGAATTTATGCCATTAATGTTGACAGCTTAATAGCTTATTGTTTGTTTTTTGTTAAGCGCAAAGCTAAACATACAATCGGCTATCTCTTCTGTGCCTATTACTGGTATCGAAACTTAACCACGTGGGAGGGGGCAACTTAATAGTCAAACCACTGGAAAAAAAATAGTTTTAATTATGTTGTTGTTGTTTTTAAAACCTGATTTTTAAACTTAAAAATCTCCTTTATACAAATTGACTAATAAACTAAATAAATATGATCACATATTGAGAGAAAGGGATAAAGGTAGTTCTTATTCACACGACCCGGCATAGACAGGTGGGTTAGGGCGTGCAACTCGTAATCTGAGGGTCACGGGTTTGCATCTCCGTCGCACCAAACATGCTCGCCATTTCAGCCGGGGGAGGCGTTATAATGTGACGGTTAATCCCACTATTCTTTGATAAAAGAGTAGCCCAAGAGTTGGCAGTGGGTGGTGATGGCTAGCTGCCTTCTCTCTAGTCTTACACAGCAAAATTAGGGACGGCTAGTGCTGATAGCCCTCGAGTAGCTTTGCGCGAAATTCAAAAACAAACAAAACAAAACTTATCCAAGTGCACTGTTTAACCGATTGGTATCTGCTCGACTGTGTAAGCTTGGCTTCCATCTAGATTTAAAACTTAACTGCGCAATGAAAATTAAATTATGTGATAAATAAATAAAAAATAAAAATAAGCCTGTGGGCGACTTGAACTTCAAGTTTTGTTTGACCAGAACATTTTCAGCGACACAAAAACAGAAGTTTCAAATTTCTGTTTCATCAATCTAATCACACTTGTTTAAAATATCGTTAAAAACAAAAGAAACGTCAAGGTATCCGACGTTTCTTCGTTCTTGTTTTTCGCTACGCATTCTGAGAAAAAGTTAATCAACGTTTGTCATTGCCCCGTTTCTTTCGATTCTGCAAAAACAGATATTTTATATGAGTGTAGTTGTATCATATGCTCATTTTTACACTGTTGTGTATAGAACATAAAGTAGTGTACTTTATTTTTAGTTTTAAAATATGAAAAGCTCGCAACATGTATATTACTTGACGTACAACTATCCACTACAGGGATTGCACTCTAAGCAAAAAAGAGCCATTTGAAACATAAACATGCCTGTACCTGAATCCTTAACCCTTCTATTACAGCTGCATGTATATTCATATTTTAGTCATGTTTCTAATTTTATAATGAGGTTATAAACCCTTACACTATGTCACCTTATACAAACACCAAAGATGAAACTACTTCCCTTTACACGTGAACACCTACCGTCAGTTTTGTTCACCTCGAGAACAAATTTAGCAGCACCGCTTGCCTTCTAACTGATGATGTCACAATCCCCTCAGCCCAGAAAGCTCCAATCCTTCGTAATGTAGCCTTCGTGTGTTCTCCTTAGCTTTAATTATTTCTAAAAGGACTACTTCCCCAGTCCTTAACCCATTAAATATGAGTTTATTTCCCATTTTGAAAGTAATATCATGATTCGATTGACCATCGGTCAATGCTTTGTATTTTTTGGAGCTTCTTATGTTGTGTGGACATGTGGATGCGGACTGGAATGGCTCAGGCCCATACGGAGATTCCTGGAGAAACGAAAGAGTAAGTCCGTATTTTATATACACGCACGTATATTGATACTGACGCGTTGAGAATTCGCCATCAAAAATAAGCCACGTCTATGTGTGAAATTGAAACATTAAACGGAAACATTAATGAATACATTTTCGTAAGACACACTGGTGAGAAATCCTCAACGTATCAAACCGCTTACACCAGAAAACTATTACGATATTCGGATCGAATTTGGTGATCAAGCGGGTTTTCTCCTTTTGTTTTTTGTAATAATTTTAACCATAATTTTAATTATATTCAACAAGTTTAGCAGTTTTATGGCCAACGGTGAAAAATTACCTTCATAGATGCGATTACGACCAAAAAAGAAATCTAAAAAAATATTTCAAACACTATAAACAACAAGATTTAGTGAAACAAATATTAAATAAATAAAATAAGAGAAATATATTTTATGAAACCCATGTTTCAGGGCTACTTCGTTTAATGTATTAGGTACTGTAAAAAAAATAACAAGTGTAATTTTTTAACTAATACATGAAAAGTTTGAGCAAAAAGGAAACGTTAAGATTTAATAATCTGATCCTGAAGTGTAACCTGCTAAACACATAACACACACGAGTGTTTACCACATTCAAAAACAGTTATGATATAAAACTTTCTATTACGTTCAATGAATTATCCCGTCGCGCCAAACATGCTCGCCCTTTCAGCAGTGGGGGCGTTATAATGTGACGGTCAATCCCACTATTCGTTGGTAAAAGAGTAACCTAAGAGTTGGCGGTGGGTGGTGATGTCTAGCTGCCTTCCCTCTAGTCTTACACTGTTAAATTAGGGACGGCTAGCACAGATAGCCCTGGTGTAGCTTTGCGCGAAATTCAAAAACAAACAAGCCCCTCACCCCACCCGTGGCTCAGTGATAAGTTTGAGGGCTTATAACGTTAAAAATGTTTTCTATACCTCTGGTTGGTACACCACAGATAGTTCATTGTGTAACTTGGCGCTCAACAACAACAACAACAAAAATTTGTGTTTAATGGCAAATATTACTGATAAGTTTGTTTTGTTTGTTTTGAATTTCGCGCAAAGCTACACGAGGGCTATCTGCGCTACCCGTCCATAATTTAACAGTGTAAGACTAGAGGGAAGGCCACTAGTCATGACTTCCCACCGCCAGCTCTTGGGCTACTCTTTTACCAACGAATAGTGGGGATTGACCGTCACATTATAACGTCCACACGGCAGATAGGACGAGCATGTTTGGTGTGACAGGGATTCGAACCCGCGACCCTCGATTACGAGTCGAAGGCAAATACAATAGAAAAACGACTGTTTATATTTTCAAAGCTTAAACATATCGAGTGAATGGATCCGTTGATCAGAAAGCTCGTAAACTATTTGATATAAACCAAACATGTTTAAATACTTATACATTCCCGTGTCAAAACATTCGATTTTCAGTGTTATTGTAATACGAAACGCTGCACGCTCGGTTAAAAATATGTTACGTAATTGTTTCGAAACGATGCGCTCGATTAAATTGTGCACATGTCATGAACCCGCAAAACGATTAAAATTCGTCAAGGTTAGTAACCATAGTTACACCCACAGATATTCCCGAAATCATCGTACCTTCTTTATATTCTAAGAGGATGACACATATGCCATAAGATTCCTCAGTTAATTTAGGTTTCATTAAAACAGACTTGTTCTAGCATTCATTTTGTCTTATCCTTTCCCTTTCCAGAAGTTTTTGTTGTGGTTTTTGTTAGAGAAACTAACATGTAGTTTCACAGATCTTTGTTATTATCGTTCTTTCGTTTTCTTGTTTTCGTGTAAGAAAATAATACAAGCTAATTTTACACTCGGCTGCTTGTCGCCATTCTGCTTTATTATTTTTACTTTTAAAAGCCGACATAAGCCACTCTCGTGCCCGCGGTTATCTTAAGAGTATACATGCGCCAAAAATACCACATACTTTTGTCGTCGAATCACTTCTTTATTTCATGTTGCTACCTAAAACAAAGTAAAAATAAAAATGCATCGAAAACTCAGCACGTGAAGCTCCTGTTCTTTTAATTCGTATACAAGATTTTAATTTCATTACTTTTATGTACTAGTTTTAAAAATACCTAAAATAATTTTACTAACAGTTGTTAAGCTTCAAAGAACTACTTCTTCAGTGATTTGGTCCACTCCTGTTTCGGATGGAGACAGCCCAAAGTAAACCACAGTAACCAGTATCCTGAAATTTCTAATTGTTTTAAACTTAATCAGTCATAAGACACGTGAGTAAAATGTCCAAGTCAGAGACCTCCAAGTTTCAAGCCCAGCCATTCTTAATTTAGAACAATTGACCAGAAGAGGTTGGCAACCAATCAACAAATTCTCCTGTCTTTCTCGGTTATTTTTAATGGACTATTATTTATTAGGCCCATCAGAACTTCGTTAGCAGCCTATTCGATCATTATACAGAATGCTATTTAAAACTAACAATTTGATTTTTTTTCTTTCGTGAAAGACTTACATCTCGCCCAACAACCCCTATCGCTGTCTATTAACATGTAGTTTCGCGTGACCATTAAAGTCATACATATACTCCGGACGGACAGAATTTTCATTAATTAATAAGTAACCATTAGCAGCAGTTTTATTAATATGTAGCCATCAGCAGCAGTTTTATTAATATGTAGCTATTAGTAGCAGTTTTATTAATATGTAACCAATAGCAGCAGTTTTATTAATATGTAGCCATTAGCAGCAGGTTTATTAATATGTAGCCATTAGTAGCAGTTTTATTAATATGTAGCCAGTAGCAACAGTTTTATTAATATGTAGCCAGTAGCAGCAGTTTTATTAATATGTAGCCAATAGCAGCAGATTTATTAATATGTAGCCAATAGCAGCAGGTTTATTAATATGTAGCCATTAGCAGTAGTTTTATTAATATGTAGCCAATAGCAGCATTATTAATATGGAGCCATTAGCAGCAGTTTTATTAATATGTAGCCATTAGTAGCAGTTTTATTAATATGTGACCGTTAGCAGCAGTTTTATTAATATGTAGCCATTAGTAGCAGTTTTATTAATATGTAGCCATTAGTAGCAGTTTTATTAATATGTAGCCATTAGTAGCAGTTTTATTAATATGTGACCGTTAGCAGCAGTTTTATTAATGTGTAGCCAATAGCAGCAGGTTTATAAATACGTAGCCAACAGCAGCAGTTTTATTAATGTGTAGCCATAAGCAGCAGTTTTATTACTATGTAGCCATTAGTAGCAGTTTTATTAATATGTAACCATTAGCAGCAGTTTTATTAATATGTAGCCATTAGCAGGAGTTTTATTAATATGTAGCCATTAGTAGCAGTTTTATTAATATGTAACCATTTGCAGCAGTTTTATTAATATGTAACCATTAGCAACAGTTTTATTAATATAGAGCCATTAGCAGCAGTTTTATTAATATAGAGCCATTAGCAGCAGTTTTATTAATATAGAGCCATTAGCAGCAGTTTTATTAATATGGAGCCATTAGCAGCAGTTTTATTAATATGGAGCAATTAGCAGCAGTTTTATTAATATGTAGCCATTAGCAGCAGTTTTATTAATATGTAGCCATTAGTAGCAGTTTTATTAATATGTATCCATTAGTAGCAGTTTTATTAATATGTAACCATAAGCAGCAGTTTTATTAATATGTAACCATAAGCAGCAGTTTTATTAATATGGAGCCATTAGCAGCAGTTTTATTAATATGTAGCCATTAGTAGCAGTTTTATTAATATGTGACCGTTAGCAGCAGTTTTATTAATATGTAACCATCAGCAGCAGTTTTATTAATATGTAGCTATTAGTAGCAGTTTTATTAATATGTAGCCATTAGTAGCAGTTTTATTAATATGGAGCCATTAGCAGCAGTTTTATTAATATGTAGCCATTAGCAGCAGTTTTATTAATATGTAGCCATTAGTAGCAGTTTTATTAATATGTAGCCATTAGTAGCAGTTTTATTAATATGTATCCATTAGTAGCAGTTTTATTAATATGGAGCCATTAGCAGCAGTTTTATTAATATGTAGCCATTAGCAGCAGTTTTATTAATATGTAGCCATTAGCAGCAGTTTTATTAATATGTAGCCATTAGTAGCAGTTTTATTAATATGTAGCCATTAGTAGCAGTTTTATTAATATGTATCCATTAGTAGCAGTTTTATTAATATGTAACCATAAGCAGCAGTTTTATTAATATGTAACCATAAGCAGCAGTTTTATTAATATGGAGCCATTAGCAGCAGTTTTATTAATATGTAGCCATTAGTAGCAGTTTTATTAATATGTGACCGTTAGCAGCAGTTTTATTAATATGTAACCATCAGCAGCAGTTTTATTAATATGTAGCTATTAGTAGCAGTTTTATTAATATGTAGCCATTAGTAGCAGTTTTATTAATGTGGAGCCATTAGCAGCAGTTTTATTAATATGTAAGCATTAGCAGCAGTTTTATTAATATGTAGCCATTAGTAGCAGTTTTATTAATATGTGACCGTTAGCAGCAGTTTTATTAATATGTAGCCATTAGTAGCAGTTTTATTAATATGTAGCCATTAGTAGCAGTTTTATTAATATGTAACCATCAGCAGCAGTTTTATTAATATGGAGCCATTAGCGGCAGTTTTATTAATATGTAGCCAGTAGCAGCAGTTTTATTAATGTGTAGCCATAAGCAGCAGTTTTATTAATATGGAGCCATTAGCAGCAGTTTTATTAATATGTAGCCAATAGCAGCAGTTTTATTAATGTGTAGCCATAAGCAGCAGTTTTATTAATATGTAGCCATTAGTAGCAGTTTTATTAATATGTAACCATTAGCAGCAGTTTTATTAATAAGTAGCCATTAGCAGCAGTTTTATTAATATGTAGCCATTAGTAGCAGTTTTATTAATATGTAGCCATTAGTAGCAGTTTTATTAATATGTAGCCATTAGTAGCAGTTTTATTAATGTGTAGCCATTAGCAGCAGTTTTATTAATATGTAGCCATTAGTAGCAGTTTTATTAATATGTGACCGTTAGCAGCAGTTTTATTAATATGTAGCCATTAGTAGCAGTTTTATTAATATGTAGCCATTAGTAGCAGTTTTATTAATATGTAGCCATTAGTAGCAGTTTTATTAATATGTGACCGTTAGCAGCAGTTTTATTAATGTGTAGCCAATAGCAGCAGGTTTATTAATATGTAGCCAATAGCAGCAGGTTTATTAATATGTAGCCAATAGCAGCAGTTTTATTAATGTGTAGCCATAAGCAGCAGTTTTATTAATATGTAGCCATTAGTAGCAGTTTTATTAATATGTAACCATTAGCAGCAGTTTTATTAATATGTAGCCATTAGCAAGAGTTTTATTAATATGTAGCCATTAGCAGGAGTTTTATTAATATGTAGCCATTAGCAGGAGTTTTATTAATATGTAGCCATTAGTAGCAGTTTTATTAATATGTGACCGTTAGCAGCAGTTTTATTAATATGTAGCCATTAGTAGCAGTTTTATTAATATGTAACCATTAGCAGCAGTTTTATTAATATGTAACCATTAGCAGCAGTTTTATTAATATAGAGCCATTAGCAGCAGTTTTATTAATATGGAGCCATTAGCAGCAGTTTTATTAATATGTAGCCATTAGTAGCAGTTTTATTAATATGTATCCATTAGTAACAGTTTTATTAATATGTAACCATAAGCAGCAGTTTTATTAATATGTAACCATAAGCAGCAGTTTTATTAATATGGAGCCATTAGCAGCAGTTTTATTAATATGTAGCCATTAGTAGCAGTTTTATTAATATATAACCATTAGCAGCAGTTTTATTAATATGTAACCATCAGCAGCAGTTTTATTAATATGTAGCTATTAGTAGCAGTTTTATTAATATGTAGCCATTAGTAGCAGTTTTATTAATATGGAGCCATTAGCAGCAGTTTTATTAATATGTAAGCATTAGCAGCAGTTTTATTAATATGTAGCCATTAGTAGCAGTTTTATTAATATGTGACCGTTAGCAGCAGTTTTATTAATATGTAGCCATTAGTAGCAGTTTTATTAATATGTAACCATTAGCAGCAGTTTTATTAATATGGAGCCATTAGCAGCAGTTTTATTAATATGTAGCCAATAGCAGCAGTTTTATTAATGTGTAGCCATAAGCAGCAGTTTTATTAATATGTAGCCATTAGTAGCAGTTTTATTAATATGTAACCATTAGCAGCAGTTTTATTAATATAGAGCCATTAGCAGCAGTTTTATTAATATGGAGCCATTAGCAGCAGTTTTATTAATATGTATCCATTAGTAACAGTTTTATTAATATGTAACCATAAGCAGCAGTTTTATTTATATGTAACCATTAGCAGCAGTTTTATTAATATGGAGCCATTAGCAGCAGTTTTATTAATATGTAGCCATTAGTAGCAGTTTTATTAATATATAACCATTAGCAGCAGTTTTATTAATATGTAACCATCAGCAGCAGTTTTATTAATATGTAGCTATTAGTAGCAGTTTTATTAATATGTAGCCATTAGTAGCAGTTTTATTAATATGGAGCCATTAGCAGCAGTTTTATTAATATGTAAGCATTAGCAGCAGTTTTATTAATATGTAGCCATTAGTAGCAGTTTATTAATATGTGACCGTTAGCAGCAGTTTTATTAATATGTAGCCATTAGTAGCAGTTTTATTAATATGTAACCATTAGCAGCAGTTTTATTAATATGGAGCCATTAGCAGCAGTTTTATTAATATGTAGCCAATAGCAGCAGTTTTATTAATGTGTAGCCATAAGCAGCAGTTTTATTAATATGTAGCCATTAGTAGCAGTTTTATTAATATGTAACCATTAGCAGCAGTTTTATTAATAAGTAGCCATTAGCAGCAGTTTTATTAATATGTAGCCATTAGTAGCAGTTTTATTAATATGGAGCCATTAGCAGCAGTTTTATTAATATGTAAGCATTAGCAGCAGTTTTATTAATATGTAGCCATTAGTAGCAGTTTTATTAATATGTGACCGTTAGCAGCAGTTTTATTAATATGTAGCCATTAGTAGCAGTTTTATTAATATGTAGCCATTAGTAGCAGTTTTATTAATATGTAACCATCAGCAGCAGTTTTATTAATATGGAGCCATTAGCAGCAGTTTTATTAATATGTAGCCAGTAGTAGCAGTTTTATTAATGTGTAGCCATAAGCAGCAGTTTTATTATTATGGAGCCATTAGCAGCAGTTTTATTAATAGGTAGCCAATAGCAGCAGTTTTATTAATACGTAGCCATTAGCAGCAGTTTTATTAATATGTAGCCATTAGTAGCAGTTTTATTAATATGTAGCCATTAGTAGCAGTTTTATTAATGTGTAGCCATTAGCAGCAGTTTTATTAATATGTAGCCATTAGTAGCAGTTTTATTAATATGTAGCCATTAGTAGCAGTTTTATTAATATGTGACCGTTAGCAGCAGTTTTATTAATGTGTAGCCAATAGCAGCAGGTTTATTAATATGTAGCCAATAGCAGCAGGTTTATTAATATGTAGCCAATAGCAGCAGTTTTATTAATGTGTAGCCATAAGCAGCAGTTTTATTAATATGTAGCCATTAGTAGCAGTTTTATTAATATGTAACCATTAGCAGCAGTTTTATTAATATGTAACCATTAGCAGCAGTTTTATTAATATAGAGCCATTAGCAGCAGTTTTATTAATATGTATCCATTAGTAGCAGTTTTATTAATATGTAACCATAAGCAGCAGTTTTATTAATATGTAGCCATTAGTAGCAGTTTTATTAATATGTATCCATTAGTAACAGTTTTATTAATATGTAACCATAAGCAGCAGTTTTATTAATATGTAACCATAAGCAGCAGTTTTATTAATATGGAGCCATTAGCAGCAGTTTTATTAATATGTAGCCATTAGTAGCAGTTTTATTAATATATAACCATTAGCAGCAGTTTTATTAATATGTAACCATCAGCAGCAGTTTTATTAATATGTAGCTATTAGTAGCAGTTTTATTAATATGTAGCCATTAGTAGCAGTTTTATTAATATGGAGCCATTAGCAGCAGTTTTATTAATATGTAAGCATTAGCAGCAGTTTTATTAATATGTAGCCATTGGTAGCAGTTTTATTAATATGTGACCGTTAGCAGCAGTTTTATTAATATGTAGCCATTAGTAGCAGTTTTATTAATATGTAACCATTAGCAGCAGTTTTATTAATATGGAGCCATTAGCAGCAGTTTTATTAATATGTAGCCAATAGCAGCAGTTTTATTAATGTGTAGCCATAAGCAGCAGTTTTATTAATATGTAGCCATTAGTAGCAGTTTTATTAATATGTAACCATTAGCAGCAGTTTTATTAATATGTAGGCATTAGTAGCAGTTTTATTAATATGTAGCCATTAGTAGCAGTTTTATTAATATGTAACCATTAGCAGCAGTTTTATTAATATGGAGCCATTAGCAGCAGTTTTATTAATATGTAGCCATTAGTAGCAGTTTTATTAATATGTAACCATTAGCAGCAGTTTTATTAATATGTAACCATTAGCAGCAGCTCTTACAAGAAAAGAAACGACGGACAAAACAAAATTTGTCTGATGAAGGAACAATTCATCAATACCAAAAAATTATTTAAGATGAAAACTAATTAATCAGTTACTATGACATAGTTTCGAGAAACTTCTGTACTATAGATATCATCCAAAACAAAGATGAATTACAAATTATTTCAGATATAGATTGTTTGAATATCGTTTGATTGATCTTTCCTATCTTCATAATGAACTTCTGTGAACTTCTTAGCAGTTCCGTGTGTAAGTACATTGGCTGTACACTTCAAGAGATCACGAAGATAATGAGATAGAAAGCTGGGTTTAGTTTGTTTTGAATTTCGCGCAAAGCTACACGAGGGCTATCTGCGCTAGCCGTCCCTAATTTAGCAGTGTAAGACTAGAGGGAAGTCAGCTAGTCATCACCACTCACCGCCAACTCTTGGGCTACTCTTTTACCAACGAATAGTGGGATTGACCGTCACATTATAACGTCCCCACGGCTGAAAGGGCGAGCATGTTTGGCGCGACGGGGATGCGAACACGCGACCCTCAGATTACGAGTCGCACGCCTTAACACGCTTGGCCATGCCGGGCCTTTTTAAATGTAAAACGAGATCTTTGCCACTTATATCTTAGTTCCTTATAAACAATAGCATAGTTGCTCTCTACAATATCAGACATGGATGTATTTAGCAGGCATATTCCATTTAGTTTAATAGAGACAAATAGTATCTTTTCCCACAGAACAATAAGTTGTTTTCAGATATACTTCGGCTTTGTATATCTTTAATTACGCTTTTTTTTTCTGTTTTTACTTACTTCAGAATCGTAGTGTCGTATGTTCGTTATTCCATAGAAACCCTCAGGTGGCTCAGGCTTCAACCTGTTTCTATTTTTATCATTGTTTTCACAAAGTTGAAAAATAAAATGATATTTGAAAAGGTAATTATGAGTGTTATTTAAGCTTCATAAAACTTTAACTAGTTCTCACTGTGCAATAGCTAAGCTATGCATTATATATTATAAATAATTTACTAGATGTCCCTTCGCAGGGTTTCGGAAAGTTTTTTTATTTCAAGAGTAAATAGAATCAAAATTGAGAATAACAAATATGTTTATTTCTTGATTTTTAAGTTATATGTTATACTGTATTGTAGTCTGAAGAATGCATAATTTATTCTTTGACTTACGACTACTGAATAACTAACAGACAGCACACCACTGTATAATTGTGTGAATGATTAAAATTGATGACCCACCAAACGGCCTTTGACTCAGAATATATATATATATATAATTATACATAAAACATATTGTGGATCCATTTACATCAACAACAGATTGATATTGATGTAAAATACCTTTATTTTTCTGCTTGACCCGTGTTTCCTCTTCACTAATGTCTCAAAGAACATGACAACGTTTGTAAGATATTTGTTTCTGCAAACTGATTTAACCATCGTTTAGTCAAGGGCCCAACATGGCCAAGTGGTTAGAGCGCTGGACTTGTAATCTGAGGGTCACGGGTTCGAATCCCCGTCACACCAAACATGCTCGTCCTTTCAGCCGTGGGGGCGTTATAATATTACGGTCAATCCCGCTATTCGTTGGTAAAAGAGCAGCCCAAGAGTTGGCGGTGGGTGGTGATGACTAGCTGCCTTCCCTCTAGTGTTACACTGCTAAATTAGGGACGGCTAGCGGAGATGGCCCTCGTGTAGCTTTGAGAGGAATTCAAAAACAAACAAACAAACATTTGGTCAATATTCATCGATGACGTCAGCTTAAATCTAGTTGATATATTTGTGATATTTATTCACTTGTGTTAAGTTGGTAATAAAGTCATACAGTTTTGTCTCTTAAATAAAGTTTTAGTAAAGTTCTAAAACGCAGTAAACATGTCGATAGTTTGTGAATACATATGCATATTTTACTTATTGTAAGAAGCAACTGATGTCAATACATAGTCAAAATGTGACGTATTTACACCACTAGTGAATCAAACGTAATTAAACTTGCCTAATTGTTTGTATTATCGCGAAATACATAATAAGTAACTGTTTTGTGCGTGAGAAGTCATAAGTACACAGTGGGTAACGATGTTCATCATAGAACTGAATATACATTCCTCTTCTATACAGCCATTTTGATTCACCATCTCGTAAACTATGTAGTGAAAAAATTCACATCTCAGACTCCGTTGAGAACGACTCTTTTGCAACCCTTATTTTAAAGTGTATTAAAAAAAAAAAAGATAGAATAAAAACATTAGTACGATGACAAAAGCCTTATAGTGTAAGTAACCACCAATAATTGTAAACGTAGATAACGTCATTGGAACCGTAGTGTAAGCAACTGTCAGAATCATCAGTGTTATTGGTGGTATAGAATTTATTTCACAAATTTCGGGTTTTTTAATTTGTATGTATTCCTTTCGGAGTATCTTGAGTTACTGTATGTTAGTATTTAGAACACCTGTATCTTTTTTATATAATCTAAGTAAAACAACTGTATCCTTTATTATATAAGCTAAGTGAAATAACAGTATCATTTATTGTATGATCGAAGTAAAACACCTGCATCTTTTATTATATAATCTAAGTAAAACACTTGCATCTTTTATTGTATGATGGAAGTAAAACACCTGCATCTTTTATTGTATGATCTAAGTAAAACACCTGTATCTTTTATTGTATGATCTAAGTAAAACACCTGCATTGTTTGGGAGCACCATCGATACATTTTTACGAATTTCGTGAAATATAAATATAAGAGAAACTCAATAACAGTGGGTTTAGCTTGAGGTGGTAGCAGACAAGCTCTACATTATCAGCAAATTAAGTTGTATCCGTCTTTGTTTTCAACATATTAAGTAAATATTGTGTTATTTTTGGTTTTGGTTTTGCTGGGCCCGTGTAGCGTATTTTAACCATCCTTATTCTTGGATGTTTTTAAGGTTGATGGCTTCACCCTATCTTTTACAACATAACTCTTTAAACACGTACATGTACTATAGGGAGGAGAGATAAAATGTTTATTTAACTGCATGCCTGTGTGGGGGTGGGGGTTAGCACTAAGTGCCTCCAGGCTCTGAATTCCTCAGAGAGCTTCTACTTACGTATTCAGAATATTGATTTGTCATATGAATCACCAGCGTTTGAATGTTGGGGCGATAACAACTGGAATTTAAAGTAGTCAAGAAGAAATCTTAGCTTAAACGTTCAGTTCATAAGGATAATACCAGGTAAACATTACTCGGAGTTCATGTTAATATTCTTTCTAATATTTTACGTATTTTAAGAAATGTGTCACCGCTGTCATACCAGAGAAATCCAGAATCTACAACGAGTTTTTTATCTCTTTTTTTTATATTTGTGTGTGTGCGTGCGTGCGTGCGTGATTTTTTAAAGAATTGATGAGCATTCAGTTACCCAACAGAAAATCAAAATGGACCTTTTATTCTATGTCTTCACCATCCACTTTCCTCTCTTCATATTAACCAGTCTTAGGTCTATTTCCCGGAGCTTAGCGTGCTCTAACCATGAGTTTGAGGGTTCACGGTTTGCATCCCGTTCCCTTTGCGCAAATAAGTCTAAAACATGTAAAGAAACATTCAGGTCAGTACTAATCCTGATTTATCTGTTTTATTTAGTAATCAATGCATCAAAAACCGTGATTCTAACTCCTATAGCGGTTGCAACTCCTATAGACTAAAAGTTTTAACAAAATATCTGTAACTCTCTTTCTCCTTTCGGAACAGAGAGCAAATAAATCTAAAACCTTATTGAGTTTCCACATTACCTTGAACTTTCTAAGTATGATAATTCCTGAGTTTGAAGTGTGTTCCGATAGGTGTGATACAGATTTACAATGTTTGAATGTGTAGTTCGATTGCTACGTTAGACAGAGTGCTGGTAGTCTGTTGTAAGCTCTGCAGTAAGAAAACAACAGTTTTGAGGTCACACAAAAAGGATCGAACACTACTCTTCATCAATCCAGTATTAAAGCTACACGTATATTGAAACAAACAGAGCAACCGACAAATGTTTCATCACATAATTCATGTAGAGAAAAACCACCAGTCAACGAGTGGTTATTCATTTGATCTATGCATGCACAAAAGAAGGGATCTATAACCAATGTTTCACCTAATTCTCCCGAAAGACGTTTCTAAATGCAAAACTCTTTACGCCACATCCCGTTTCTTCCGTAAAATGATCAAAATTTCTTATAGTTGTCTTAGTTAGGCGCTGTCAGAATGCCAAAATATTTTCAGAAGTTGCTGGTTGGCGGATTTTTACGAAATCAGTACATCTGGGAGTCACGCTGAGCTCTTTCTAACAACATGTAATTGTTCTTTATTAATTCATATGTGATCGCTTGTATTAATAAACTGCAATGACTCACCGATATGGCAAATATGTCATCATAATAGGATACTTCTATTTTCTATAGATTTTGCAATGGCTAGAACGTGCAGTCTTTTATCTTCTATAGATTGTGCAGTGACTAGAACGTGCAGTGCTTTTATCTGTTATATAACTAAACAAGATTTCAAGAACTTCACATACCTGTAGAGAGAAAATTGAATGGGGTCAAGAATACTGACTGAGTCTCCGTCCCGGTGGTGTATATGCGGACTTATGCTGCTAGAAACCGGGTTTCGATACCTGTGGTATTGAGAACACAGATAGCATGGTGATTAATAACAAGTAACCAACACTGACTAAGAGTTATTTATTGTTTAGGGTGTCTGAAATGAGGTTTGCTTTTGTTTCGTAAATTAAAGTATTTTTACCTCTATTACAAAATCTATTAAAACTCCATTAGACTATCAGAGATAAATTATGATGCGCGTGGAATACCACCACAGCGTGCCACGTGCCTAACAGGAGTGACAACGCGTTCAGAATTTTTAAAAGAAATTTCTTAGTCTAATTTCCGATATACTGTACTCTTTTTTTTTTCTTATCTCTAATGAGTTTTTTTCTAACTTATTTGTTTTAAGCACGAAGCTGCAAAATGAGCTATATGCAGTTTATTCAATCCGCGAGGATCAAATTACTAATTCCAGCGCTATGAGCACCTAACTTTACCGCTGATTCGACAGAAAGCACTTCCAACGGACACGGTATGGCCAGGTGGTTAGGGAGCTCGCCTCGTAATCTGGGGATCGCGGGTTCGAGTTCACGCCACACCAAACATGCTCACCCTTTCAGCTGAGGAGGCGTTATAATTTACGGTCAATCCCACTATTCGTTGGTAAAAGAGTAGCCCAAGAGGTGGCGGTGGGTGGTGATAATTAGCTGCCTTCTCTCTAGTCTTACACTGCAAAATCACGGACGACTAGCGCAGATAGCCCTAGTGTAGCTTTGCGCGAAATTCAAAACAAACCAAAGCAAAACCTCCAACGGGAAAACCTAAATAGAGTTATCCAGTAGCCAAAAAAAAAAAGAAAAAAATAAACACACATAAAAACTACCTGTGAGGAAATAGTATAAAATAAACTAATTGTCTGTTTGTTTTTGTTTTGCGCTGAGCTACTCGAGAGCTATCTAGACTAATCTGTCCCTAATTTTGAAGTAATAGATTACAAGGAAAGCAGCTAATAGTTACTGCTCTAGGGCTTCTCTTATTGTCACTTTCATAAAGCACTCATGGCTCCAAAATACTAAGCGTGGCTGTTCCATTATTGTTTGTCGTTGTTTTTCCCCATAATAGGACGGGAATTATGGAACCCAGGTCTTGTACTCTCCGACAAGCTAAATGTAATACAGTTAGAAGCAAATTCACAAACACAAATCTCACGGAACAAAACTACAGAGCTATAAAATAACAAATACATAATCAGATGAAAGAAACAGACGTGGTCCTGGAAAGGAATAAAGCAGCAAAAACAAAGGAAGTCCTAACCAGCTTATCAATTAGGTAAACAAAGGGTTCAACTATTAAAAATAGTTTAGGAAGAAGGAAGAGTTCAAGCTAGCATCTTACCTTCCCAGGTCTTCAAGCCTAAAATCCCAATGATTGACGACGAAGACCCGTTAAAAGGGAAGAGGTCTAGCTAGCATCTTACCTTCCCAGATCTTCAAGCCTAAAATCCCAATGATTGACGACGAAGACCCGCTAAAAGGGAAGAGGTCTAGCTAGCATCTGACCCTCGCAGGTCTTGAAAACCAAAATCCCTTTGGTCGACAACGAACACACGCTCATAACCCTCGCAGGTCTTCAGGACCATAATCCTAATGATTCTCGATGAAGGCACACTACGAAAGAAGAGGTCTGAATTGAACCTGACCTTCCTAGGTCATTGCGCACGGTGTCCAAACACCAACAAAGACAAGACAGTACGCTAAAAACAAGATAGTTTTCTCTCACCTTCTTCCGAGTTTTAACTATTTCTACCTTAGAAACTATGTCACTCACCATAAACTATTGTTTAAAACCAAAGCACAAACTGAGAAGTATTAGATTTTTTTTCTTTGCACACAGATGTCACTTCTCGGAAGGTTACGGTAATTTTCTTCTTCTTCTTTCAATACGTTAAAAAAAGGTTTATTTTTAAATTCTTACTTATAACTTGCTGTTAAATTATTTATTTTGTTTATTTATCACAATTAAACCTATCTTACTATTGATAAAAATTCTTAATTTATAACGGTTCTAACTTTTGATTTGATCAAGTACATCGCTACATAATGAACTATCTGCACTCTGCTTATCTAGATTATAGTAACCCGAAGTTTAGTGTCGTAAGCTTACAAACTTACTGCTGAGCCTAATTTATAATAATAAAACACCAAGGTCATCGTAATCCTAATTTTAGTGTCGTAAGCGAAGCTTCAGACTTACTACAAGCCGAATTTATAATAATAAAACACCAACAGTTTTTTTTGGAATTTTGCGCAAAGCTACACGAGGGCTATCTGCGCTGGTCGTCCATAATTTAGCAGTAGGAAGGCAGCTAGACATCACCACCCACTGCCAACTCTTAGGCTACTCTTTTACCAACAAATAGTGGGACTGACTGTCACATTATAACACCCTCAGGGCTGAAATGGTAAGCATGGTTGGTGTGACGGGGATTCGAACCCGTGATCCTCGGATTACGAGTGGAGTGTTTTAGGCACCTGGCCATGCCGGGTCGGATAGCTTTGTGTGAGCGTGTTCTTTCTTATAGCACAGCCACATCGGGCTATCTGCTGAGTCCACCTAAAGGAATCGAACCCGTGATTTTAGCGTTGTATATCCGTAGACTTACTGCTGTATCAGCGGGGAACGTCCTTATGCGAAAGTTACACAACTGTTTGTTTCGGATACTGTCACGTATATATTTGAATTGTGACACACACATAAGTAACATCTGAGTTTCCGATAAGTTTTGTTTGTATGTTGTTACGAGATTTTGCTCAATATCTACTACAGTTATCGAACCTAGAACTTTAGTGTTATAAGACCTTAAGTATAAAGCTGAGCCACTGCGATAGGATTGTAGGTCAAGGATGTTCTATTATTCTATTAAATTATTATTTTAACTTTTTCCTTAATATTACTTTTAACATTTTTCTTAAACTAAAATCGACAAGATGCTTAAGCCTCGTTTCACATCTTAATGTAAACATTATTGTGTACATAGTTTTAATTCAATCCGGAGCTTAAAACTTGAGCGTAGTTAACTTTTTTGTTTGAAGTTAAGCACAAAGCTACACAATGGACTATCTATGCTATGCCTACCACAAGTAACGAAACCTTGTCTAAAAGCTATAAGTCCGCGGAAATATACTGCTGTGCCACTGGGGGCGCTTAGTGAACTATTTATATGTTTTGTAGGGTATCAGAATACTAGGTTGTTGAGTTCTCATAAACACTCCAAGTTCGCATGTATGTATATAATTAATACGTTAACTTTCGTTCCGCATGTACTCTGTGTCTGTTTCGTTATACTCTTCAATAATGCAGTTAGTGTTGTTTCAAGAACCTATCCACCAACCTGTGTTCTGCACGTGAAGAGCAGTTTTTTGTTATATCTTCAAATTATCCAATAAAGTCTTCCTATAAATTTTCTAATTAAATCAAAAATTCTCTCTCGTGTTTTTCACACATGTCGAAAGCATCATTTGTCAGTTCTAATATTTGTTATAATTAAAGTGAAATAAAAACCACCACTTCTTCCAGGCTCAACAAAGAGAAAAATTTACCATCCGATTCACTAACCAACAAAGAATTGATGTGATTATTTTCAATTAAAAGGAAGATTATTATTTATTTGGTTGGCGGAAAATCAATTTTTAGAAAGTTATTTCTCTGTTTTACTTACTGTAGTTCCGAGGGGTTCGAATTCGGTCAGCAAACATGCTCGCTATTACGTAAAGCCTTGGGGGTATTATTAATGTAACAATTAATCCCAATAGTAGCTCAAGTATCGACGGTGGGTATTATTGACTAGCTGTCCTCCCTCTAATCTATCACTTCCACATTAGAGACGGTTAGCGCAGATAGTCCTCGAGTAGCTTTGCGCGAAATACAAAAAAACAAAAACAAACTTTTGAAGAAGTGTGACACCGTAACGAAAGTTAAGGCAACTATTGGTCTATTTCTTTCAATCAACAATGTTGACTTCTACTTAATTATCATGATAAACTATTTCACAATAAAAGTTGTTGTAGGAATTAAAAAGAAAGAACTATTTTTATAAATACTGCGTGCGAAGTTACACGAGCTATTTGAAAATCATGCTAGTCATATGCCAGACATAGATTTTATGAAGGCATGAGTTTTTCACTTCAGCAATTGAAGCAGAGTTTTCTTCGAGCCGACGAAAGAAATATTTATAAACACATGCGTATATGGCGCTAACATGTATTCATACAATGAATGATTTTCATTTTTTGTTTTTTCGAACTCAAAGCTACACAATGGGCTATTCTGCATAGTGCCCGAATACAGAGATCGAGCCACAAGTTTCGACATTATAAGCTTCCAAGTATACAGTTGAGCCTCCTGCAGGGATTCCTCGATAAGGCAGTGACAGATTTACGGCCTTATAAATCAAAATTATGGAAGTCGATTCCACTCGATGATCAGAGTGTAGATATCCCGTTCTGATGTCTTGCATCAAGAGATCAACAGGGGTCGCCGCAGGAGTCGTTTTTTGTTTTTTTTTCAGATGTCATATTTTCGATGTTTGGTCACGCAACAATTACATGGTTGCGTGACCAGTTTAATCACTTCCACTTTATTAGCGCTTAATTTGATCTTGCTTCAGAACATCCATCTAACTTTATTTCACACACCAGTAGTAAAATAAATAAATATATATATATATATGTAATGAAACACAAACAAACTAGATTCGCCTTAAGGTTGGTTTGAATTTCACGCAGACCTACAAGAGAGCTATCTGCGCTAGCTTTCTCTATTTTACCACTGAAAATCTAGAGGGAAGGCAGCTGGTCATCACCACTCACTGTCAGTTCTCAGGATACTCTTTTACCAACGAACAGTGGGATTAACTGTTGCTTTATAACGTCTCCACGGTTGCAAGGGCGAGCATGTTTCATGCGAGGGATTCGAATCTTCGATCCTCATATTACGAGTCAAGCGTTCCCTCACATCACAGCCATATGAAGCAAGTGTGCATTATTGTTTGCGTTTGAATTTCGCGCAAAGCTACACGAGGGCTATCTGCTCCAGCCGTCAATAATTTAGCAGTGTAAGACTAGAGGGAAGGCAGCTAGTCACCACCACCCACCGGCAACTCTTGGGCTATTCTTTTACCAACGAATAGTGGGATTGACCGTCACATTACGCTCGGCTAAAAGGACGAGCATGTTTGGTGTGACGGGTATTCGAACAAGCGACCTTCAGATTACGAGTCCAGCGCCCTAACCACCTGGTCATGCATTATTGAAAAGATGTGAGACTGTTGGTTTAAGTGCAAATCTGTAGACGGAGTTAGCCGCGCTAATTCAATCGCTAAGATCGAGCCTTCAGTTTTATCGCTTATTGCTGGGCCATCGGGAAGGTGAGGGCATAACTGACTTCTTATGCTGATACACAGTAAAATACGAGACAAAGATGTAGCGTCGAAATTATAATAAGTTCCTTTGTAACATGAAAGAAAATTCTAGAATTGTAGAACTGTAATAATGTTTCAACAATTCGACACCAAAATCGAGAACAGCTGTGCTCATATTCATTTTCCTTGTGGTTTGGATGAATTCAGTGCACGTGACACTTCTAACAATATCCACTGCTGATTTTTTTGTTCATTCTCTTTTACGTACGCTGAACGTAAATAAAAAAAAGATTCAAATAATAGCCTTCTGATGATTCATCACCTGTTATTATGGTTAATAACCGTGAAATGTTCTCTTTTTATATATACTTGTACTTGAGTTTCCTCGCGTTCTTTGAGATAAACAATTTGGTAGAAAACTTGTTAGAGCACACTAATTCAGAATCTGAGACAACCGGACGCGCATTAAAAGTGATCAATAGACTCACAACATACACATACCTGATCACAGTTGCCATTCATTCACAATAACCGATGCACAGCATTGTAAGTACTAACGACGCACAAGCAGACAAGGCCACGACTTTTAGAGCGAAGTAAATTATAATAACTGTTGTCTTCTAACAGCGAACATCCACACGCGTCTTGCCATTAGAAGTAAACAAAAGACAGATTGAGTCGTACAGCTCGTGCAAGGTGACTTTCATAATGTGTACACTAGTGTATGTCTTACTTTAAGACAAAAGAAAAAAAAAAGCATTGTTGAATTGTTCTTCTAAATCGGATACATGAACAGAATTCAGTTGAACCTATTGTTGCTGTATTGAGCACCATGGATGACAGCTGATTTACTGATATTGAGCACGAAGGACTCATTGACATCTGTCTACGGTCAGATTATGGAGTTGGAGGGGGGAATTGGTAAATTTTGTAGAAAGTCTTCAGCGCATAATTTCATAAATATGTTAAATACAAGTTAGTGTTATTTATTAACTGCAGATTGAATATTACACAAGCACAAACGATGGGTAGATCATGTATAAAATACTAATATTTATAATATAAATACAAATTAACGACAACTTTTGTTGTTGTTGTCAAATGGCAGAAAAGTGTTTGTAAAAGAACAATCTGTAAGAACATATTAATAAAAAAGCAGAAAGCAATAATTTTATATGAAAGAACTACAGTCATCATTGTTACATAATGACGTAGTTTAAAACACAAGTTTATTAATAAGACATTTAGCCTTATTTTTTTTCTCTCACAGTCAGAAGTCCAGAACAAGTGTGCCAATATTATGCTCTTCACTCCTTAATCCAGCTCTGCATGTGCTTGAACGTAGTTGCACATATTGTTGGAACTAACATAAAATGCGGGGTTCAGATACCGTTTCATCATCATTCACAAAGACCCCTCATATGTTGTTCATTCTCCTTGTTATTCCCAATAAAAAAACAACAACAAAAAAACAACTTAAATATAACTCGTCCATACTACCTGATCACGTGTGCTACGTTTGGTCTCACTTGCTTACGAGAGGGACATACGAAATTGGATTTTAAGATGACGCCCCCGGAATATAGAGGGCGCTAGGAACACAAAATCCCATTCCAGGTTCGAACTCGGAAGCCAAGCAAACTTTCTCCTAAACCTCCATCATACCAGGGTGACTTTCCAAACACCTTTTGGTCGCTTTCACTCGGTAATTCCCTTTGTAGTGAAGTTGCATCACCCCGAGTGGCCTGCCAACCGTTGGTCTTGTTAGCTCCACAATCGTGAGAGGATTTTGCAAACGTTAACAAATTAACAAACACGCAACA
Organism: Tachypleus tridentatus; assembly: GCF_004210375.1. Taxonomy (NCBI): domain Eukaryota; kingdom Metazoa; phylum Arthropoda; class Merostomata; order Xiphosura; family Limulidae; genus Tachypleus; species Tachypleus tridentatus. The sequence goes on from NC_134835.1 coordinate 35,462,462, forward strand.
TGAATCAATATAGAATATTGGGTATTATAGATATAAAAGTTAAGATTTCCACAACAAACGCAAGAACTGTCATAACAAGCTTGAATATCGTAAAGCAGAATTGTAATGGGACTCCGGCCCCTCATGGCCACGTGATTACGGACGCTCGACTCGCAATCTGATGTTCACGAGATTGAATCCCCGTTACACCAAACAAGCTCGCTCTTTCAGCCGTGGGAGTATTGTAATGTGACGATCAATTCCACTATTCGTTGGCAAAAGAATAGCCAAAGAGCTAACGGTGGGTTTTAATGACCAGCTGCCTTCCCTCTAGAATTACACTGCAAAATTAGGGACGGCTAGCGCAGATAGCCCTCGTGTAGCCTTGCGCGAAATTCAAAACAAACTAAAACAAACACTAAACCTCATACAGTTAAATACTCAAAGTTGGTTTGTTTCGATCACAAGCTGAATTAAATAATCTTTACTAAGCATGAGACTGGTTTGTTGATGTTGGTGATAACTAACGTTGAGCTATTAGAACGTATATCACTATTACTTGGTGATACTGCTAATGGACAATATTGGCTTTGTTCGCTTCAATCAACTGCTCTGACGATTTCACTGGGCGTGTTTGTACTAAAACAAAGAACACGAGTAGTGCTGGCACTCGTAATGAATTATGTTGGTTATCTCCTTTTGGATCAACTGTTCTGATGCTTTATTGAACGTTCTGGAACATTCGGCACAACTAACTACTATTTTTAGTGACTGATAATTGATATCTTCTGGTTCTCCAGTTAATAACGAAACAAGCTTGGAGCTCTTACTTCCAGCTGTTAGGCAGGGTCCTGGATTTTCACTTTTTTTCCAAATAGAACAACGCCGCTTACTACAACTGCCTCTGACTTTTCAGTAATTTCTCTCTTCTCGGATCTAGAGAGATTTACACACGCTTAAGCGAAATTGTGCAAACAAAAATCACGTAGTGGTAATTAATTTAAATAGCTCCATGATTTAAGAACAGCTAATTCCTGTCTTGCTGAAATGTAAATTGTTTTAGTTATAGTTAATTAACACTGCTATGTGTTATTTTTCAACTAAGTGTCATGTTATTACTCTTACCAAAATATCTTTTCAAGTCCGTATTGAACAGCTATCACGTAACTCGTTACATTTCATGAGCATAAATGAAATTTCGCTGAAAATTTATTGCTGATACCACGGGTTCCCATGGTAAAGCCCCCCGCTAGTACAGCGGTAAGTCTACGGATTTACAACGCTAAAATCAGGAGTTCAATTCCCCTCGGTGGGCTCAGCAGATAGCCCGATATGTGTTTGCTATAATAAAACACACAAACACACACACCCATGGTAAAAACAATGTTAATAATTGTTGTTCTTTGTTTAGCGCAAAGCTACACAATATACTCTGTGCGTAGTGTCTATCGCAGAATAAGAATCCCGAATTTTAGTGCTGTAAGTTTGGAAACTTTATGGGAGCGTCTTTTATTGCATTTAAGACATCATTTCTTAAAAAAAAAAAAAGAGTTGAAGGTGCGACCCTTTAGAGGTTGGGTACTGGTTGTATTATAAATAGATTGTTTGTTTGTTTGTTTGTTTTGAATTTCGCGCAAAGCTACTCGAGGGCTATCTGCGCTAGCCGTCTCTAATTTTGCAGTGTAAGACTAGAGGGAAGGCAGCCAGTCATCACCACCTATCTCCAACTCTTGGGCTACTCTTTTACCAACGAACACTGCGACTGATCGTCACGTTATAACGCCTCCAAGGGCTGAAAGGTTTGGTGCGACCGGGATTCGAACCCGCGACTCTTAACACGCTTGGCCATGCCGGGCCTATTATAAATAGAAAGAACCGTGTTGCTCATAATAACTAACTATACGGTAGACACAACTTAGATTTATTGTTGCTACATGACAAACATCTAATTAGTTAAAGAACAGAAACGTATATTAATAGTGCCAAAATGTAAATAGTTGTTATACGATATGTGAGAAATTGACAGGTTTAAGGTTATTCCACATATACACAGAAACTGTATTTATTATATTCAATCATATGGTGTCTGTGTTTACTGATAGTAAAACTACATGCGGCTATCTACTATATCAACGAAAGAGAATCGAACCGCTGATTGTAGCTGTGTATGTCCCAAGACTTACCGCTGTCCCAGCGGGGGACCAATTATGTTGTATTATATTAGATACAGTATCAATATTTTAGCTTTTTTTTTCTTTCGACCTTAATCCCGTCTAGTTCTAGATATGACCGCTAGGGTAATTTGTATTAGCCAATAATTTTTATATTCCGGTGGTAGCAGCTTTCAACGGTGAGCATGTTTCGTACCCGTGACCCATAGATTGAGAGTCGAGTGCCCCATTCAGCGGGGTATGCTGGGCGTTATCACTATTATAGCTAATACACGCATTAATTAATATAAGCACTATACAAATAAATATACTTCCGTTTATAACGTTATATTAATTTCGTAATTATCACGCAATTAAAGATTTTTTTTTTAATATTATATTGTAAATAAGGCTGATGTGACATCATCAACACAATAAGAGTAGAATGCCAGGTTAGATCACACATTGAGACGTAAAATTACTAATTTTTCACGTGCTTTTAACCATTTTTCTTCACAAGCGTGGTATGTGATTCAAACCACACTATGATTACGCCTTTCTCAAGAAAAGATATATTAGTTGTTTGGACAACTTCATGAATAAATATATTAATCTCCTCACTCGCCTCCCGAGGCTAAGCGGTAACTCTGCGAGTTTATAACTCTAAAAAACATTAATAGCCCATTGTGTAGATTTGTCTTTAATAAGAAATAAATAAATCCCTCTACATACAGCATGTGAAAATTAAAGTAAGATAAGGAGTTGGGATAAGACAATGAATAATAAGACATGTCAAAATTTGTGTACGATTATAATTATTTTTCCATAGTTATGTAGGCTCGGTATGGCCAGGTGGTTAAGGCACTCGACACGTAATCTGAGGGTCGAGGGTTCGAATCCCCATTACACCAAACATGCTTGCCCTTTCAGCGATGCAGGCATTATAATGTTACGATTAATTCCACTATTCATTAGTAAGAGAGTACTCCAAGAGTTGGCGATGGGTGGTGATGACTACCTGCCTTTCCTCTAGTCCAAATTATGGAACGGCTAGCGCAGATAGCCCCTTGTAGCTTTGCGCGAAATTCAAAACCAACCAAACTGTAGTTACGTACTTCAGTACTATTTAATAACATGATTAGCTTTGACTTATATGACAATTAAATTCAAGAATTCCGAATGGAATATACCGTAACCAAATAACAGTTTGTTTAATGATATCAACGGGGTAGATTCAACTTGTGTAACACATAAAATCAAAACATCTTAATGGAATATGCCATAATTATATCTGTTGATTTAACTTTTGTTACACTCGTGATGAACATTTGTTAACAATGTTTTTGCAGCAGTAGTTTCGGCTTCTTGCGGATTTTTTAATTTTTTTTTTATTTATTATTTTTCATATGATGTTGGTCTTATTGGTAAATTAAATTTAAAAAAGATATTTAAAATGTTTAATAATTAAAGCGAAAAATATTTCACAAGCAGAGAACAGTTCGTTATTTCTTGGTTACCGAACGCAAATAATATTCCGTATATATTTTTTTAATATTATTATTACTAATCACCAAGCACACAGCAAAACGCACGCTATGTTACGAGAAATGGACTGTAGATGACCTTGAATATATTTTTGAGCAAACTTTTCACACAAAACAACGTTTTTCATACTTAACATATATAAACATAAAGAAATAAGCAGGGATATTCAGGTATGAAACTTCGCCTTTATTGTTTCAACCTTAAACACCGGTGCACAAGATTTCGAATACTTCTATTCCAGTATTTAATATACCAACGTACCGGTATACTTAAAAATATAAACACCGATCTAGTTGTTGAGCATGCGCTGTGCCAGAAGCCTCTTTGTGGTCGAATGAAGCTGGAACAAATAGCCCGAGTTAGTTTTGAGAGAAGAGATTCGCGGGACTGTTTGTTTCAGATTTTGTGAAATGTTTCGACTTGTAGTCGATGGTATCGGACTTCCCACGCTGTTCTTGATTTATTTTATGGAACATTTTATGACACATTGAAAGGTAAGGGTAGTATACAAATCTGTGGCGTTAGTCTAAATAATGGACTAATATTTGCTTCGTCTGTATTTCTGATTGCCGTTAATATATTGATATGGTTGTTCCACGTGCTTCGTGACCTTATGAAAAGCATGTGATTCTCAACTCGGCTGTCAACGCCAACGATCTATGGTATTAGAAGGTAGGACTACTTATTAAGTCAGTTGTATTTAAGACGTGGTTGGAAAAGATCTAATTGGAGTAGGTTTAATCTGTAAATAGTAGTATTCATCTACTTTGAACACCTTATAGATTATGAATCAACACATAAAACTTGTTTTACAGTGTAGTAAGACTTGAATGAAAACCTAAACAGATATATCATTAAATAACTTTTATATGCTTTGTAAACAATATCTAAACTACACCTAGTTAACATGGAGTTG